>NC_058524.1:215141380-215321737 GCF_904849725.1 Hordeum vulgare subsp. vulgare | reverse complement strand
AAACATTACTTGGGATACAAGCAATGCTAACTCAACCAACTCTGGAAGAGATTTCCTCTCATTGTCCTTCGCTCGAAGACATAGGTATTTTGGGTTGTGCATCACGTCATCGTGTGACTTCGATCACACTGACCCCACTTAACAGTATGGTGGTTCCTATGACTCAGGAAAGAGAAACAAAACTATCAAAAGACTTTGTCTTCATGTTTCATTATCTTCAAGCGATTTTCTTTGTGCACCACCAATGGCTTCGGCCATCATCAATGTCTTCAGACATTTTTAGGGGTCGTCTACGATGGTTAAATCAAAACTCGTGGGACTTCTATCCGTGTTAACGTGTGAACTCTTACAAACATATTAGTCCCTTAACCATGTTTGTCTCTAGTACTCCAAAACCAACACGGGGTGCCATTAGATGCACTTACAATTCTTACATGTGGGAATTTCAGTTTGCTTAGATTTCCCAATGAGAAAAGCCGTGGTAGGTTTGATAATCATTGGCCTTTCCTTTTCAACACTGTCATCGACAGTCTAGATCTGCAAAAGGTTTCCATGGTTGGAAGACAATTTCCTTAGGCAAACAGTCTTCCAGAACCGACATATGAGAAACTAGATCGCGTTTTAATGGCAACCGACTAGGAATCTAAATTTCCTATCGTGTCTGTTCTTTCTCTACCTATCGGACAATGCACTCACTCTCCTAACTACTGGTTTGCCACGACCACAACATAGACACAAGTTTAAGTTTGAACTTCAATGGTTGTTTCAGGATGGCTTCCATAATATGATCAAGGAGATGTGGGAGAAATCTGTGGTCGGGCCTACCCCAATACATAGATGGAATAAAAAGATACATGCATTACATAAATTCTTTGATGGTTGGGCCAGGCATACGGTGGTATGCTTAAAAAGGAGAAGCTTTGTCTTTCATCTATCATTGATGAATTAGAAACCTTGGCAAAGGTTAGACCTCTATCTGAACATGGAATCAAGATCAAGAGTCATTTAAATGTACAGATAGCTAACATGTTACATGAATGTGATTCAAATACTAGATATTTTTATGAAATCATGAATGACATACACCGAAAGAAAAATATTCATTCCCTACAACAGGATGATGATACGATTGAGGAGCTACTTAGATCTTACTCCCTCCATAAACTAATATAAAAGCATTTAGAACACTATTTTAGTGATCTAAATACTTTTATATTAGTTTATATAGGAAGTGCTATTTAGTGACCTAAGCGTTCTTATATTTCTTTAATACATCTTTGACTAGTATCTCCACGTAACGTCAATATCACCAACACGTCTAACGTCTTGACCGATTGCCGACATGCTAGTCTGCTAGTAGTAGAAAGCAACTTGGAGCAAGCAGCCAACGGAGCAATCAAGTACAGTATTAATAGTACTGTAATACTACCAATATCTCTGTCCGAGGGAAGACTCCACATATCCTCTGGCAAGATTATTGCCACACAAGCGCTAGTCATCTACAAGGCCTATTAACTATTTCCATTGCCATGTCAAAATAAGCACGTACCTGTACGTACATATATTACACTTGACCCATACAACTCACATGCATGTGGCGCTACTGTCTCCAAGAAGGAAATGTGAACTCGGACATAAATAAAAGGGCAGAAAAAAGAATCTATACCGATGGGAAATTACACGCTCGAAGATAGCCAAAACAATCGACGCTGTCAGGCTGTCACTACCGCCTTATCGTCCCGCATTCGACTGTAGAACCCAGATGTACAAGGCCAGGGGAGGCATGTGGCTGGGGAGACGAGGTCATCTCCCGGACATGAGGTTCACCAGGCCTGGGTTTTCGTAGAGCGCGTTCATATCCCAGAACTCGCTTGTGGAGGAGAGCGTCATCAGCGCGACGACCACGGATCTCATAGTCGGCCTCAGCTTGGGGTCCTCCTGTGTGCATGCGTTCGCCAGGTGTGTCATCTGCAACCACAAGGCAACAAATGTTTTATCCTGGCCGGCATATATCCAATCCAACCACGCAAGGAAAGCAAAGCCCGAGCATCTTTCTCTAACCTTGAGAATGGCGTCGATGGGGTAATCGTCTCCCAGCTTTGGATCCATCAGCCTCCCGATGCCTTCCTTCGGATCCGGTGCGTTGAGAGCCTCCTCAAACTACACATATTTCAGTGTATGGTAAAGTCATCAAACAGGCAAGGTAAATAAGTTCAGCAAGGACCCAAAGCCAGGAGCGAAAGTGACCAATTTACTCCATAAACTGGTTTACTGGATCAAATAAAGCCAAAACCGATTCGGGAGAGAAAAAAAACCATCCACATGGCTGCTACGCTTGGCGTTCCTTGGACCGCTCATAAACTGACTAATTTTTACCGGGACTCTTTTGCAAGATTAACCCGCGTTCAAATTGAAACTGCCGTGTGTATAAACAGAAGCCATGCATGACTCAAACACACGTCGTAGGGCTCAGGTATAAGGCCTGGTAACCAAGAGAACTATAAGGTACTAGTTGTGTAGCCATTGGTTACTATCGGTCCTTATTCTTTCTATTTGCTCGGTCGGGAAAAGGTGGCCTGCTGACCAGTAGGATCAAGTCATAAGTTGTGGATTGTGTTACAACAAAGTATATGAAAGAATACCAGTTTCTTAAAAACTATTTACCACTACTACCTTTTCAGAGTTTATTGTTCATCTGTATGTATTTAAGCTTAGGAGAAGAGAAAATATATTTAACACAATGCACACAAATGACTTGATATCCTATTGGTTAGCAGGCCACTCTTTTTCCCTAGTCAGGCGTGGGTACAAATCCCACACAATGCAACTTGTGGTATCAATCTTTTTTGGAAACTGACCGAACAAATAGAAAGAATAAAAACCAATACTAAACAATGCCTACACAAACAGCTTATAGTTCTCTTGGTTAGCAGGCTTCTACCTGAGCTGTTGACGCCTATGTGTAGTCTAAACGAGATTGACATAATCTTGCAAAAAAGCCCCTAAGTTAAGCCAGTTTACGAGCGGTCCAAGCAATGCCAACGTGGCATCCTAACCGGATTTGGCCAGTTTCATGAAATAAACAATTATGGACTAAATTGATCACTTTCTGAGTTCTTGGTTTAAAGTGTGCAATCATTTTGAGTTAATGAACTAATGGCGCATTTCACTCCAAAGCCAGCCTGTACGTGGTGGTTTCGAAAGGATAACTGTGGGATAACAAAACATCCATATTAATCTGACCTTCTGTAACTAACTAATGTCACTAGAAGTAAAAAAGCAGAATGATACACAAAACAGGTACCCTAGCAGTTTTATGAATCATTGAGAGCAGAATGTGACTTGTTGGATGAGAAGCACAATTACCAGATAAACCAATCCCTTTGAATCACTGGTGGATTCAGCTGATCGGACAATGGCATCTTTGGCTGAAATGAGTTCGTACAGGACAACACCAAAGGCATAGACGTCAACCTTAGGAGAAACATCACCGTATCGGGCATATCTGCAAACACCATTTCCCATAAATGTCAACATTCCTCACAATCAGGGAATACTTTGCAGTTAGCAAAACGACAAGTAGATGTTCGGGACACCTACTCTGGAGGCATGTAACCGAATGTACCAACAACACGTGTTTGCAAAGATGTACCACCACCAACTTCTGTAAGTTTTGTTAGACCAAAATCTGCAACCTGGAAGATATACACATAAATATTACATCAAGGGTGGACAGAACATATGAAACACATGAATTCTCCTTGAAGCATTCCTACCTTTGCACGGGTGTTCTTGTCTATCAAGATGTTTGCGGATTTAATGTCCCGATGTATGTACACTGGAACGGTATGCTCATGAATGTACTCAAGACCCCTTGCTGAATCTAGTGCAATCTGAACTCTTTCAACCCAAGAAAGAGGCTCATAACCTATCACAAATGCGCGGAGAGATTAATTTGCCAGAAGGAACAGAAAAGGCAGAGTCAATATATTTGGGAGGCAGAACATTACCAGTTCCACGCAAATGCTGGCTTAAGTTGCCATTCTCAATAAATTCGTAGACAAGGAACAAAGAACTCTCCGTGCAATAACCAATCAAGCGCACCTGCATGAAATCGAACATTGAAATGGCAGTGAAGAGGTTAAATTAACCTGACTAGACAATAGTGTGACATTACGAGACGTCCACATGGAAAATCTGTATCATCATCCTATTAAAAGAACAGTATTTTTAGGTACAGATATAGAAGATATACGAACCAGATTAAGATGATGAACATGTGTCAAAACTTTTAACTCAGCAAGAAACTCTTGAGTAGCCTGCATGTCCATCTTCTTTATGGCAGCTTTCTGGACAGTGGATGACACAAGAGAAATAAAGCAAGTCATTTCAAATGAAGAACATGTCATGGCGCTGCATGATCACAATTCATGGATCATCGCAGAGTTATATTATTCCACCATTGTTCAATCCCCTAGTTAAGTACAGGTTTGTGGCATGCGGGATTCTGGAATGCAAATGAAATAAAAATGAACTAACCTCGCCTCTAAGCTCAGCATAATAGACAGCACCAAAACCACCTTGTCCAATTTTATGAATTATGTTAAATCCTTCTGTAGCATTGAAAAGTTCTTCATATGAGAACTCGACTGATTTGTCAACTGTAATGCCAGCAGCTGGTGAAGCTCCGTCAGCTTGACTGGTTGATGGTGTCACCTTTTGCATGGATACTGCACTGGCTGGAACAAAAAGAATTAATAGTTCAGAAATAGCAGAAGCCACATTCTGCTATAACAGTTGTCAAGGACTGTTCAGCACAGGGAAGCACAAAACAAGAGGAAAATGGAAGCATAATTCAAGGTTCTCTAACTTTCTCTATCCTCCAAAAGTACACTTATAGGTCCATAACATAGCTTGTTGGTTACACTTATAGCCCCGAAACTATTACTCATAATCATAACATATATCATACTCTATTTACTCCACAATATTTCCAGGTCCACAAAAATCAATATAATTGCTCACACGATAGACAAGCATTACTTCAAACCACCCAAATCCCCTCATATCTTTGTAGCAGAACATTGTTGAGATGAACAAAGGACATAAATTAACATACAGTGATGAAATTAGGACATGCAAATGCTTTTCTACAAAAGAAATTACAAGAATAACTCGCAGTTCCAGGGTCAGAGAAGTAGTCAGAGATCCATACAAAACTTATTGTTACCTAGACGGGTAGATTCTTCAGAAGATGGAAGCAAAGCGTCCTTTTTCGCCTTTCTTCGCCTATAAAACAAGAATAACACAACACCCAGGACTAGTGCAACTACACCAGCCACAACACCTCCTGCTATTGCTCCCGCTGAACTTTTTTTCCCTATTGCGAAGAGTTGAACATGAATAAACATCACAATTCTCTCACAAGAATCACCAGCATCCAGTTTTCTTTCCAAAAAAACCTTAACACCGAGCAATAATTAGGTCGCGAAAGGACAAAGGCTGCCTGTACTGCACAAGACGAGGATACTTATCAGCATAACTGCATGAGAATAAACATAACATGACCAAGAAAATCAAGTGGGTAGAAATATAAGTTAAAATAACAACTCTTACCCTGGTGATTCCAGAGGATGGTAGCTTCCATTGGGATCTGGAAAACCAAAAAAGCAGAGGAAAATATTTTAGGAACACGTGATCAATTCTACGCAACATGTAACTGAATTTTTTTTATTGACTCAATACTTCGCATGAAGATGATACAGCCAACAAAGAGTTCAAACATCAAATTGAGTTAAACATCAATGTCAACATTGTAACCACATGGTATCATCAAATGGATTGAGGGTTTCACTTTAACGTGTCTCTTGAAATTAATAGTTATGCAAAGATCGTTTGGCCCTAGGAATTATTTAGGCAATTTTCTTACGAGTTACCATACATGCAGAATTGGCATGACACGAGACACAGGATCAGCAACATGGACAAAATCATATCAATATGTGGCAACAAAATGGCACATGAAAAGAAAAATGTGGGGTCAGCACCATAACCAGAGTTCAATCAGTTTATTTGCTACTCACAAACATTTTTTGAAACGAGGCTACTCACAAACATTAATATAGCTGGAACTACGAACAACGGACAATCCCAAATCTCATAACAAAATTTGAACAGAGCACCAGTATCACTATGGAATAGCAGAGGTCTGGTAGATTTGGCTAAAAGAAGGTTCCTGGCGGAAGCATCGTTAGAACATAAGCTGGACTTTATTGCCTTACTTGAGGCTGGTAGGGATAATTTTACGTCGCAGTTTCTTGGCACATTATCAGGTGGTGTTGATTTTGATTGGCACTGTTTACCTCCAAGAGGAAGATCCAGTGGGATCTTAATTGGGGTCAAGTGTGAGACGCTGGATGCCCGTAACGTAGTGTTTGGGGACTTTGCCATCAAATTTAGGATGCGCTCGAAGGTTGATGGGTTCCAATGGGCGTTAGTCACAGTGTATGGAGCCGCTCAACTTTTTTCGATAAAGATGGAGCCGCTCAACTGGAACTCAAACCAGACTTCTTAGCAGACCTTGTGTGGATCTGTGGGGATGAGAGGCTGCCTATTCTGGTTGGAGGGGATTTCAATATTATCAGGAGGAGAGATGAAAAAAATAACGATAATTTTGATGGTAGATGGTCATTTATGTTTAACATGATTATCGCAAGTCTAGATTTGCAAGAGGTTGAACTCTCAGGCACGAAGTTTACTTGGGCAAATATACTGCCTACCCAAACTTACGAGAAGTTGGATCGAGTTCTCACAAGCATTGAATGGGAACTGAAATTCCCTTGGTGACAGTTCAAGCCCTGCAAAGAGCGATTTCCGACCACACCCCACTGCTTGTTGACTCTGGAGAAGCGACACACGCGGGAAACAAGAACACGTTCTCCTTTGAACTAGGATGGTTTGAGGGAGAAGCCTTCTTGGATCTCGTAGCCCGGGAATGGGCAATAGCCACAGGTGGGAGGTCGAGTATTAAGAAATGGCAGGACAAAATTAGGCACTTGACACGGTTCCTAAGTGGCTGGGCTAAAAATGAAAGCGGAATTTATAAGGTGGAAAAGGAGAGGCTTCTACACCTTATAAATGAGCTTGATCTCAAGGCCGAATCCTCCTTTTTAGATGCAAATGATCAGGCATCGAAAACGGAGGCAGAGCAAAGGTTACGAGAGCTTCTTAGAGAAGAAGAGATGAAGTGGGCACTTATAGCTAAAGTGCGACATGTTGTCCAGGGTGATGACAACACATAGTATTTCCATTTGATTGCAAATGGAAAACACAGAAAAAATAAAATTTTCCACGTTGAGCAAGATGAGGGTACAATTGTAGGACATGAGAACTTAAAATTGTATATCTCTAATTATTATAAACAACTGTTTGGGCTCCCAAAGACAACTTCGTGTCTAAGGATGAGCACAGGGTCGGAGATATTCCTCAGTACAGGACGAAAGAGAATGAGATTTTATCCGCATCATTCAGGGAGAAAGAGGTATTTGAGGCCATATCACAAATGAAGAATAATAAGGCGCCTAGCCCGGATGGCTTCCCAGTTGTATTCTATAAGAAGTGTTTGCTGGAATTTTGTCCAAATATGGGCCAGCCCAATATATATGATTTCAGAAAATTCCTAATAAATCCTAGAGGCCCACGCAGCCCATTTGTGCAAGGCAAGAGGTGGAAATGTTTAGTCCCACATTGCTAGTTTAGTGGGAGTTGGACCTCCTTATAAGGGAGGATGTTTCCACACATGTATGAGCTTGAGAACAAGAGAGACATACACGCGCGCTCCTCCTCCGCCGCCCGCCTCGTCACGACGCGCCGCGGGTTGCGGGAATGAGCCAAGCCGAACTAAATTTTTGCCACACACGACTGGTGGATATTGAAAGCGAACGCTGCAGTTTCGCCGCATCAGAAGTTCCCACTCGCCTAGGCCTCCGAAACTCCATCTCTTCGAGTCCTGTACGGGAGAAGGGCGATAAGGTTTTTGGGGAGCGCTCAGCGCGACTACTGGCTTCCATCACGGACACCGACGATTTCTTCCCGGACGACGACTACTTCCCCGACGTCGACCACCTCTCTGGTAACATGGCCAACGACAACGCCAACACCAATCCTACTGTTGCTGCAACTCAGTACGTACTCATGTTCTTCTTCTTTCAGTTCCTACCGCAACTTTTTGCTATAGTATCTCTTCTAGATATGTTCCGTTTCTGCTCATCACTTCATATGATACCTTGTCTATATAGAACGGTTACACATATGTTCTTTTCTAGATCATACGTGCACATGTCTTTTGTCATCTCATCTCTATATTGCATGCCTTCTTCCGTCTTTATTATGATGGTTATGTTTATCCTAGCTTTTCTTTTAATAAAATCCTATGGTAAATTGCTCATATTTCCAACAGTGTGTTGGCACATTATTAAAGACGATCTAGTGCCGATATTCCATGACCTGTTTAATGGCCATCTGCAGCTATTCCACCTAAACTTTGGGACTATTACGTTGTTGCCAAAGATGGAGGGGCGGTACGCATTGAGCAATTCTGTCCAATATGTCTTCTTAATGTGAATTTTAAAATCTTTACTAAAGTTGGGACAAATCAACTGACGAGGATTGCGCATTCTGTGGTACAACCAAGTCGGACGGCTTTCATGCCGGGTAGAAACATACTAGAGGGTGTGGTTATCATGCATGAAACGTTGCACGAATTCACTTGAAGAAACTGGATGGAGTTATCTTCAAAGTGGATTTTGAGAAAGCGTATGACAAGGTTAAATGGCCTTTCCTACAACAAGTCTTACGTATGAAGGGATTTGATGATCTCTGGAGGAACCACGTCGATTAATTTGTACAAAAAGGCAGCATTGGAATTAAAGTGAATGATGACATAGGTCACTATTTCCAGACGCACAAGGGTCTAAGAGAGGGTGACCCGATGTCTCCGATTTTGTTCAACATAGTAGCGGATATGTTGGCAATCATGATAGGAAGGGCTAAAGAGGAAGGTCAAGTAGGTTGACTAGTACCACATCTAGGGTGTGTTTTGTTTAAGGGACAATCTCGGGTGGATATGGGTATCTCCATCCAGCTGGATAGGGATAGCCCTTTTTTTGTTTGGTTGGGTGGGTGAGGTTAGCCCATACTTTGTTTGGTTTAAAGGATGAAATATACGATTCTGGATTGTCAATAAAGTGTTTGGTTGACCAATAGATGATGGATAAGAGTTCTGATTATCTTTTTGATTGATGTAAGATTACACACTTTCTGTGTCAAACATTACTATTAAGTTGATATTAGAAGTGTTCAAAAAAAGTTGAGGTTATGATTTACGGGGTCAAATAACACCAGCTTTCGGAGAGAAAAATAAGGAGAGGACGGTGACGCATCAAGTTTGTTATCCTTGTCAGCATGAAATTTTCTGCAGCAGAAAACAAAACGGAGGAGAGGATCAGTGGCCAGTGCATCAGGATTAGTGACCCGCGCATCAGTAGTTCAGTACACAACACCCACACCAAGCATCATTACAGAGCAGCACACACACCATGCGTCCTCCGTCTGCAGCGCGCTCTCCTCAAGCCTGGCTGACGTCGTCTGCGCTAGCTCTCCTCAAGCCCAGGTCTGCCTCGCCTGCGCAGAGAGCCTTTCGTTCAGGCCATGCACAAACAGAGAGCCTTTCGTTCAGGCCACCGCGAGCTGCTCTTTTGGCACGCACACCCTCAAGCGACACCACGCCGTCGCGCAACTGCAGCCGATGCGTGCCCCTGGGACGGCCGGACTGGCGCACCTTCAGGCCGCAGGCGGCACTGCCAGGCCTTTGCTGGTCCGCACCGTAAGCTGACGCCGCCGCCAGTCTCGTCGCTTGTGGCACAGATCAAGCACGAACTGGAGATGCACGCGAGGGGATCAAGAGCTTTTGTGTTAAGACAGAGGGTGGGATGCTACGGGGGGAAACGGTTCACGAGCGAGATGGCTGCTCATATCCGCGACTTTCTCGCGGATGTGCGGAGCCGGATTTTCAAGGAATATTCTGAGGATCTGACCGCCCATATCCTGTCTCGCCCATGAACCAAACACGTGGTATCCCTGTCCTTCTTGGGCTATCCCATGAACCAAACACACCCCTAGTGGATGGTAGGGTGTCCATTCTACAATACGTTGATGATACGATTGTTTTTATGGAGCATGATTTGGCATAGGCCAGAAATATGAAGCTTGTATTATGTCTATTCGAATAGTTATCGGATTGAAAATAAATTTTCATAAAAGCGAATTGTTTTGTTTTGGGAGAGCCAAGGACGAACAAGATTCTTATAAACAATTGTTCGGATGTGAGCTTGGTAACCTACCGTTTAGTTATGTGGGTATACCAATTCACCATCGCAAGCTGTCTAACAAGGAGTGGAACTGTACTGAGGATCGATTTGACAAAAAACTAAGCTGTTGGAAGGGCAAGTTTATGTCATACGGAGGTAGGCTAATATTGATAAACTCGGTGCTCACGAGTATGCCGATGTTCCTCCTGTCCTTCTTTGAGGTACCTGTTGGGGTACGAAAAAGACTGGAGTTTTATCAATCTAGATTCTTTTGGCAGAGTGATGAAGCAAAGAGGAAATACAGACTTACTAGATGGGACCTTATTTGTAGGCCCAGGGATAGGGTGGTCTTGGGATTGAGAATTTAGAGGTAACTAATAGATGTCTGCTCGGTAAATGGTTGTTCGGGCTTTCTGTTGAGATCGAAGGTATGTGGGTACACATTTTGCAAAATAAGTACCTACAATCTAAGACCTTGGCCCAGGTTGTTAGAACTAAATTTATCATTGGAAATGGTGCATTGACAAGATTCTAGGAGGATACGTGCTTAGGGGAGACGCCATTAGCCACACAATATCCATCTCTTTATAATATTGTACAGCGTAAGGAGGCTTATGTTGATACAATATTACAGTCTAATCCTCTAAATATACAATTCCGGAGATCTTTGGTCGGAGATAGATAGGAAGCATGGTTGCATCTGTTAGGAAAGCAACTTATGTTTATTGAAGGCCCAAGGGGCATATATATATTACACAAGACTTGAGGTGCAAGGAAAGTAAACATAGACTAATAAGGACTCCTAGACTAATACTAATACTTCCTAACCCCCCCCCCCCTCAAATGCAAAGCATATGCAATAGCATTGCATTTGAAGAAGTGTAATACTAAAAAAAATGATAATCCAAATCCGCGTCTTGAGAGTGTCGTCGTAGCATGAAGTCTTCAAAACTTGTCGAGTCGCCGAAGGAGAGAACGAAGAGACGGCACATCAGAGGTAGACACCGCATCACTTGAAGATACAAGATAATTATCAAGAGAAGATGGGTTGTCAAAAGAAGATGGCACATCAAGAGAATAAAGCATTGTGCAGAAAATCATAGTCCACGACAACCATCGACGAAAGAAGCTCGGCGGATAAGGCACGATGGACGTAGATCGACAATGCAAAAAGAAGTCCAGAAAATCCTATAGAAAACAACATGGGCAAATAGGCCACAAAAGTTGCATAGAAAGGATCAGGACCGGAGAAAGGCTGACGGACTAAGGTATGGTGGACTCGCATGGCATGAGAAAACACAAAATATCAACGGATTTGATGGACGCAGCGGAAAACAAAGAAAACTAGAAAACACACACTAGATTAGGGATGATGGCAGCGGAAGAGAAAAAATAATATCATGGCGGCGAAGGCCAATTCCAACCAGAGTATGCGTGAGACGGTCCTGACTATGTAGAAGGTGGTTGCTCAATGCGGGAAGCCCGAGTCACAATACCAGCAGTACCCGTCGTGGAAGAACCTAAAGCAGCGAGCAGACGCTTAAGTCTCAGAATATCCTGCTCAGTCAAAGCGATGGGTGAAGCTGTCGAGGTAGATGACGAAGTCTCTGTAGATGATGATTGCGCCTGGCGCAAGTGTTTCTTCTTCGTGTAGCAGTGGAACTCAATATGACCATCATTGTTGCAGTAGCCACAATGTGGACGGGGGCGACCTGAGCCTCCAGAAGGAGTGGGCAAGAGCGGCGGTGCACTCGAGTGAGAAGGGGGCGGTGCAGCAGGTGGCGTAGAAGTAGCCCGAGCGGCGAGCACCGAGGGAACCTCCAGCAAACCAGCACCACGTAAGCGAGTCTCCTCAGCACGAATCTCAGAAAGCGCCTCCATGAGAGAAATACGGCCACGAGCAAACAACTGAGCACGCCGGGGCTCAAACTCCTTACGGAGTCGAGACAGGAACTCGTAGACGCGATGAAACTCCAAGTTGGCCTGGACAGCCTGGCAACAGGGGCGAGTACGACAACCAGCAGTGCGGAGAGAATCGAGCTGGCGCCAGATAGCAGAACTCTGTGCATAGAAGTCATCAACAGTAGAGTCACCCTGCTGAAGAGCATGCTCCTGACGAACCACAGAGAGGTATAAGGCATCACCAGAGGGCGCATAGCGTTGACGAAGGCGAGTCCACATCTCAAAGGCAGTAGGAAGGCCCAAAAACTCACAGGCAAACTGAGGCAGAACACTAGCAGTGAGAACAGCTGCAGCACGAGCATCATCATCAAGCCACTGGGCGTAAGCGGACAGAGCACCGTGATACACCCGAAGAGCATCCTCATAAGCCAAGACCTTCTCATCATAAGCACTCACAACGGCCTCATCAGCAAGCTTAGCCGCATCCTTTGTGGCCGAAGGAGCATCCGCGGGAAGAGCCGGTGGGGTCGGCGGAGTAGGAGCCATGGGAGGAACCGGACATGGCGAACAGCAGACCTCGCCAGAAAGAAACCCCATAGACGGATGCCACGCATGTGAATGCGCATGAAGCCAATGAACTCGGTGTAGTGCCATCAAAGATCACCGGACAACGAGGAACAGCAACGTAGCCGAATGCAGCAGACATTTTTTTCTCTTTTTTTTCTTTTTTTGATTTTTTGATTCTTTTTTTTTAGGAATCACGTCGAGACAGGAGAATCCGGGCGACGAGATCAGAAGTTGGTAGCGACGGGATCCAGCAGGCAGCAATCCGGCGGAGATCTGGGCGCAAGGGCTGGCTGCTGGTCAGATCGGATCCAGCAGGCTCCAATATATGGAGCGCAACTGCTGGCTGGTCCGATCCAGCAGGAAGAAGCAGGAGAGGATCCGGATCGGGATCGAGGCAAGAAGCAGCAGGAACTGCCGGCTGGTGTGCTCCACAGGAAGAGACGGGACGGGAACTGCAGGCTGGTGCGAGGACTGCCGGCTGGTGCGCTCCACAGGAAGAGACGGGACGGGAACTGCAGGCTGATTCGATCCACGGGAAGGAATCCGGCGACCTGATGAAGACCGGCAGGAGGGGATCCGGATCGGAACAGGCAGGAGACGAGATTGGATCGGAGCACGAGTTGCGCATGCAAAAAAAAATAACCTAAGGCTCTAATACCATGTTAGGAAAGCAACTTATGTTTATTGAAGGCCCAAGGAGCATATATATATTACACAAGACTTGAGGTGCAAGGAAAGTAAACATAGACTAATAAGGACTCTAGACTAATACTAATAGACTAATAAGGACTCCTAGACTAATACTAATACTTCCTAACAGCATCTTATCAGAAGGTTGATGGATATACAACTCTCTGATGAGTCTGATAGCCTCCATTGGAAGTTAACTATGAATGGTACCTTCTCGGTAAAATCTATGTATTTGGACCTAATTGATTCAGATCCGATACCAAAATCGATACATATTTGTAAGGTCAAAGTACCCTTACGAATCAAAGTCTTCATGTGGTTTGTTCACTAAGGATAATTTGGCCAAACGTAATTGGGAGGGTAGTCAAAGATGTAGCTTTTGTGATCATGATGAAACCATCAAACGCCTCTTTCTCGATTGTCCCCTGGCCAAGATTTTATTGCGTTCAGTTCATATAGCCTTTAATATCACACCTCCAGATAGTATACACACGTTATTTGGGACGTCGTTAAATGGAGTAGATACTAATAGTGCGAGACATATTCGGATAGGAATATGTGCATTACTATGGGCTATTTGGAACTGCAGAAATGACATGGTGTTTAACAGACAAAATCATACAATTTTTTTGCAGGTCATCTACAGGGCCACTGCTTGGATCCGTATGTGGTCGTTACTCACCCCTGCGGAACCAGGGAGCCTTTGGTTACTATGTCTGTCCTGTGGGAGATGGTAGCTTGGGATATCTACAACCGGTTTGGATGACAGTCCAGGATATGTGTTTAGTCATCTAGTCTTATTTTCGCCGATTGTGGCTCTTTTTGACTTCTAATAGCTTTTATTTTCAGCTCGGTGCATGCTTGTTATGGATCACAGACTGTTTGGATTATTTCATTGATAAAAGGGCTGCATGCATCTCTCTGATGCATAGGCCGCGGTATTCCTCCTTTTCTAAAAACAAAAACAGTATCACTCTACAACTGAGTACGAAACTGCATAACACACTTCCCTAGTACGGCAATTAGTCCCCAATACTCCCCCATTTCAGTCAGCTAACCAAAGCTAAAATTTAACCGAATTCCCCACAATTCAATTTGAATAGCAGCACTATTCACGAATTATGCAAAGATTGTCTATCCCCCCCCCCCCACGGAAATATTAGGCAATTTTCTTACCGAGGTACCGTATCCTACATACCTAAAAGAGTGATCCCCACTACTTCTAATTATCTCAATATGCGTGCATCCACATCATCAAAATTGTTGTAGCCATTAGATTTAGGACCCGAATATCCAGCAAACGCCAGATTTTTAGGCATGGCAAATAGGAAGTTTTTCATGGCAAATTATGTTTATCGAGGGTGGCAAATTTAGTTGGCGAGCATGGCAAGTCTGCCTCAGTTTATTTTTTTGCCAGAAAACTGTCATGCTTGCCAACTAGATTTTCCAACCTCATGCCAACATAAATTGCCATGAAAAAGTTTCATGCCATGCCAAAAATCTGACATAAGATTTTTAGCATTTTCATAGATTTACTAGGTTGATCACCTAACATCCGTCTGATCTACGCATGAGAATCATCTACTATGCAACATGCATTAGCGCATTTTAAGTGGGCTTTTAATTAAATTGCATTTAATTGTGACATGCACAACTTTTCATGGTAAGATTTTTTTTTGCTTATGCAGAAATTTCTCACATAGTTTAAATGTAAGGACTTAATTAGTATTCTACATAATATTTTAGAAACTATATATATCCAATTCTGCGGCAACACGAGGGGTATCGTCTACTATGCAGAATTGGCATGACCCAACCCACAGAATCAGCAACATGGAGCAATAGTAATCAACATGTTGCAACAAAATGGCACATGAAGGAAGAAATATGTGCGGTCAGCACCACAATCAGAGCTCAATTGGTCCATTCTACACCCACAAACATTAATATAGCTGGAATTTGACAACCCAAAACGATTTTTAATTCCCATTTTATAACGCCATGACGAATTTTGAACAGAGTACCAATATCACTCTACAACTGAGCATGAAACTGCACACCACACCTGTCTAGAGCAACAATTTATCCCCGATACACCTCCATTTCAGTCAGCTATACCAAGATAAAATTTAACTGAAATCCCCACACTTCAATTCGAATAGCAGCACTATTTGAATATGATTCCCAATATTCCCCAATTCAATTCAATTCAATTCAATCTAACTGAAACTGCACGCCACAGCTGAGTCAGCTGAATCTATAAGGGAGTTGCGAAGCCTCACCTTTGGCTGGGATATACACGATGCCGCTCCCGGTGACACCATCCATCCCGGGGTTATACTTTCTGAGCAGGTCCATCTGCTCCGGCGAAGAGAAGCTATGGTTGGCGGCGACGGATGCGAGCGTCTCCCTGTCCCTGAGCGGGTATGTGAGGAAGAGGCCGTAATCCGTGGAGATTCCGGCGTCGCCGCACGAGCAGTTGACGGTGACGTTGACGAAGCCGACGTCGGGGATGTTGTTGGCCGGGTACGTGTTTGTGGCCTCCAGCCAGCCGGGGGTGGTGAGGTTGTTGAAGTTGTCTGCGATGCTGGTGTAGGTTTCACCGGAGGTGACTTTGTAGGGGATGGAGGCGGCGAGGAAGGTGGAGGCCGGGTCAGACAGGCTGGCGAGGCACCGGCAGGGGAAGTAGACGTTGAGGCGGTCCCCTGCGGCAACGAAGTCGAGATTGCGTATCGCGGGGTTGTACCTGCCGAGCACTCGGTAGTCGGAGAACCCGAAGAGCTGAGCGATGTAGGTGACGTTCTGGTTGGACGCGACGTAGTAGGAGCCGAGCGCGAGGTCGCAGCCCGAGGTGCAGCCGTCCCTCGCCGCGGTGGCCGCCGCCGCGGCCAGGAGGAGGAGGAGCAGGCGGAGGAGCGGAGCTTCCATGGAAGCGGAACCCTAGCGGGAGGGGCGGGAGAAGCTTGGCACCATTCGACAGTCTGTAGCCAGAGGGGATGGGTTGGGAGCGACTAGCGAGGTGGAGAAGACGCTGACGCGTCGGGGAGTTTGATTGACTCGCGACCGGGCGCTCGGCGGTTAGGCCACGGCGTTTCACTGCCAGCCAGCCAGCGGGAGGTGGACGCGGTCGTGCCGGGGAAGCGCCGCGCGGTCAAACGGAGCGTGCTACAAATTCCTGAGGTCCCGCCGGGCACGGGGCGGTGTCCCATCCGGCCGAAATGTCCCCGTCGCGCTCACGCGTACTAATGCTAATTGCGAGATTAGGCTCTAACCCTTTTTAAGCGTATTTAGGCTCTAACCTGCTGCACCACTGTAATGTAATTACACGTTCGCTTCTGGATTAAATGAGTGGTAGTAGAATAATTCATGACAAAGCAACTCCCTTCGAGGTACTTATGTATATACTGTATGTATGCTGCCTCCGGAACCTCCCCCGGCCGCCGTCGGCACGTCGGCCGGTGACATTTGGAGCTATTCGTTTCGGGGATTGTTTGGGACTTGGGCGCCGACGGCGGCGTCCTGTGCTCTGGAACTACCATCTGGAGCAAAGCTGGACGGCGGGTGTTTCATGCGGTGGTTCGTCATTCGCTGGCTTGACATTCCCCGTCCAATTATATCCACTAATTATATGGCGTGTTGGGGAGGGGGAGAAAGAGAAACTGGTTTATCAGAGTTGTTATTTTAGCACCGTTGTCTGATTGAGACGCGTGCATGACGTGCTTGTCTGTTTAATAGACAGCGAAATCGAAAATGTGGAATAGAATCAACGAGATTTATTCCACGCCTTCCGACGATATGTATTCAATGAGAAAAGACGTATCCGTCGACTATGAAAGCGCGTGTAGCGACGGAAGCACTCACACACAACACCACACCCCCACAAGTACGGTTACCAAGGGCTCCTGCGATCTTGCCGGCGATGGCGGCGCTTCCCTAGTTTCCTCGGCTACGTTTGGGGACGATGATCCTCACGATCCCGTCTCTCCTGTTTCTCCGCCGCTCCCGCACTTTACTATCTTCGACGTCTACGCGCAGTCGAGCGTGGTCGTTACTAAGATGGCGGAGGAGGAGGCGAACTATGGAGTTTCGGTTCCTGGTGGTACTTCAATGCCAGGAGGAGATTTGTCGATCCGCGTTTTGGATCAGGCTGCTAAGGGTAAAGCATCAGTTGCGAAGGAATCTGCATCATCTTCTGCGGGGGACAACGCGGCGGCTATGCTTGATCGTCTCAATCTCACAACTCAGGAGCCTACAGCGTTTGTTCTCGAGGAGGATGACGAGGATTACCCTGGCTGTCTGTCATGGGCGCTAGTTGGGAAGGTTTTGGCTCCTAACACTCTTCATGTTTCAACGATCAAGGCTGCTCTTAGGCCTGCGTGGGGAAACCCTAGGGGTTTGGAGTTTCATCTGTTGGGAGCAAATAGATTTCTAGCTGAATTTGGAAGCAAGGCAGACAAGGATCGGGTGAGCGATGGATCGCCATGGACGATTAGCAAGCATTGTATTATGTTGAAGGAATTTGACCCTTCACTCAAGCCCAGTGATGTCTGCTTTGATACTCTTTCAATGTGGGTTCGTATTCTGAATCTCCCTTTTGGACTTATGAATGATGATCGTGGCAAAGCTTTGGCATCCACGTTGGGCAAAGTGGAGAGGATGGATGTCGATGACAAAGGGCGTGCATGGGGTGATTACATGCGTGTAAGGATCTTTGTTGATGTCAATCAACCATTGATGCGATGTGTGTCAGTGTTTTCTCATAAGCGGAGAGTGACTGATGTTTACGAGGTGAAGTATGAACGGTTGTCGTTGTTTTGGTTTTCCTATGGTTGTGTGGGGCACTCGTCTGTTGTGTGTCCAACGCCAGGGGAACGTGATGCTGAGGGTCTCCTTCCGTATCATAGTTCTAGACTTTGTGCCTCAGATGACAAGAAGAAGAAATATTCAGGGCCTAATATGGGCCAACATTCGAATTTCAGAATTCCAAATCAGGGTCAAGTGATGGTGTTAAAGCACCAAATAAGGCGCCGTCTAGGGCGCGTGGAAAGGAGTCTGGGGTGAGGGTTTTACAAATCTGAAACAGAGGAAACCAAGGGCTAATCGTGCAAAGATTATTGCATCTCCGGATGTACATACGCCTGTGGATGGATCGGCTGGTGCCGCGGTTTCGGGGAAGATCGTTCAAATCTCTGGGCAGAAACGAAAGGTGTATCAGCCAAAAGTTCAGGTGCAGCACGAAGTGCAGGAGACTTCCCCGCTACCCATGATTCTGGTAAGCAACAAGGGGACTCCGGCTGCGTTTCAGACAGACGTGGCTGCGGATGACCAGATTTCAGCAGTAGAGAAGAATAAGAAACAGAGAATCTCAACAACATCACGATCGGTGGATCAGGCAGAGGCTGCGGCGCAGCCCTGCCAGACGCAATGAATCTATTATGCTGGAACTATCGAGGGCTTGGGTCGGACTCGACAGTTGGTGAGCTTCGCTAGTTAGCGAGGTTCTTCCGACCTTCCTTCCTCTTCCTCTCCAAAACGAAGATGAAGGATTCCAGGGTGCAAAATTTCATGTGGTCGCTTGGATATGTTGGTAGCTTTGTTGTTAGCAGTGCTGGTCTCAGTGGTGGTTTAGCTTTGTTTTGTAAACAACCATATACTGTATCTCTTAAGGGTTTTAACTCTCATTGCATTGATGTGATTATATCTACGGAAGAGTGCATTCCCTGGCGTGCAACGTTTGTGTATGGTCAGCCTCGTCGTGACTTGTGTCATGATTTCTGGAAGTTGTTATCTCGGCTGCACTCAGATTGGAAGGGACCGTGGATTTGTTGCGGAGATTTTAACGGGGTTCTATGCAGTGATGAACATCTTGGGGTCAACGAACGATCAGATGCTCAAATGTCGTTGTTTCGTGATTGCTTGGATGAATGCCGATTGGTGGATCTGGTTTTTACTGGTCCAAAATTCACATGGAATAATAGACAAGTTGGAGATGGCCTGGTGAGAGTTAGGCTTGACAGAGCTGTTGCGAATGGTGAATTTATGGATTTGTTTAATAACTACAAGGTGGAGAATGTAATCACTGCCACGTCTGACCATTTTGCCATTGTAGTCAAGCTTTCCACACTGTCTGAGGAGATGAGGGATACGCCGGTGCAACAACAGTTTCGGTTTGAAGCGGCTTGGCTTGGAGCACCGGATTATCGAGAAGTAATGGAAAAGGCTTGGATAGAAGGGCAAGATAGCTCTATGTCTCTGCAGTCCACATGTGATAAACTATGGCGCCTCGCCAGTTCTCTTAGGAGGTGGAGTCATGATTCTTTTGGTTCTATTCATAAAGGTATTCTCAGATTACAACGTAAGTTGAAGATGATGCGGGGATCAACGCAAGCTAATATTAACGAGATACGAAATACAGAACAATCTCTATGTGAGCTTTTCGAGAGGGAAGAGGTTATGGCACGTCAACGTTCAAGGATAGACTGGCTTCGTGAGGGCGGCGGGAATATTGCGTTCTTTCATGCACGTGCTTCGGCAAGGAGGCGCACTAATAGAATTTCTAGTCTTTCACGTGATGATGGATCCATGTGTGATAATATGTTCAAAATCAAAGGTATGGTCCATAATTTCTATGCTCAATTATTCAGTTCGGAGGCATGTCCACTAGCAGCTTCTGTCCTCGATGCTATTCCACGTAATATCACCGATGAGATGAATGATGCTCTTTGTAAAGAGTATACGGATGACGAAATAAAAACTGCTTTGTTTCAATTGGGCTTTACGAAGGCACCTGGACCGGATGGTTTCCCTGCTCCTTTTTATCAAACACATTGGGATTTTCTGCATATGGAAATTTGTAACGCTGTCCGAAGTTTCTTGACTGGAGGAACCATCCCCACTGGTTTTTGTGATTCAGTGATTGTGCTCATTCCTAAGGTTAATAACCCTCAACATCTCAAGAACTTTCGGCCAATTAGCCTCTGTAATGTCCTTTATAAATTCGCCTCGAAGGTGCTCTCAAACCGACTTAAAGTTTTTCTGCCTGAGGTGATTTCAGAGAATCAAACTGCTTTCATTCCTGGTCGTCTTATCACGGATAATGCTCTTATTGCTTTTGAAAGTTTACATACGATAAGATCTCAAAGAGTGAAAAAGCCTTACTTTGCTCTCAAGATTGATATGATGAAAGCATATGACCGTGTTGAGTGGAATTTTCTTCGTGGATGCCTATCACGGTTGGGTTTTACTGATTCCTAGATATGCTCGGTGATGAGGTGTGTTACTTCTACTCGTTATGTTGTCCGGGTCAACGGAGATCTAATAGAACCTGTGGTGCCAACCCGGGGTATTCGCCAAGGTGATCCAATCAGCCCCTATCTCTTTCTTCTTTGTACTGAAGGACTGTCATGTTTGCAGATGACAGTATTTTCTTTGCAAGAAGTGACAGGAGGACTGTACAAGCTTTGAAAGATACCCTTCACCTATATTGTCAGGGCTCTGGACAAAAGATTAATTTGGATAAGTCATCTATTTTCTTTGGTAATGGTTGTCCGGAGGTGATCAAGAATGAGGTTAAACATATCCTTGGCGTTTTCAATGAGTCACTACAAGATTCTTATCTTGGCATGCCAACAGAAGTGGGGCGATCAACTACTATGACTTTCAAATTTTTGTATGATCGGATGTGGAAGCGTATCAATGGAATGTCTGGTCGACCTTTGTCTAGGAAAGAGTGGAGATTCTTTTGAAATATGTGATTCAGGCGATTCCAACATACATTATGAGCTGTTTCCATCTTCATGTTGGTACTTGCGACCAAATGAGGAGAGTCATTGCTGATCAGTGGTGGGGTTTTGCTGATGGTAAACGAAAGATGCATTGGCGTTCATGGGACTGGTTGACATGTCCAAAAGCTATGGGTGGTCTTGGTTTCAGAGATATGTGTATGTTCAATCAAGCTATGTTAGGCAAACAATGCTGGCGGTTACTCACAGAACCAAATACCCTATGTGCTCGTGTTCTTAAGGGACGTTATTACCCAAATACAGATTTCTGGAGCGCAAAATGTCCACGGTATGCTTCCTATACTTGTCGGAGTATACTTCATGGCATGGAGCTTGTCAAGAAAGGTGTCTGATGGGGTGTGGGTAATGGTGCTTCCATTAGGATTCAGGAGGATCATTGGATCCCTGGTGTGAATCCTTAGTTTTTGCATCTGCTGACTCCTCTCTCGGCTGGCCAGAAAGTTAATTTGCTCTTTGTTGATGATGGCTGCACTTGGAACACTCAACTAGTTCGATCTGTCTTTGAGGAATCGATTGCGGATCAAGTTCTACAACTTTCCATCAGTCGTTTTGGGGACACTGACTTCGTGTCGTGGCTGCATACACGTTCTGGTACATACTCAGTCCAGTCTGCCTATCATTTGGCCAGGATGACAAATATGATCGTATCCCGTAGCATGTCGGGTCGTGGTATGTCTTCTAACCTCCAATGTGATGCTGTTTCATGGAACAAAATCTGGGCAATCAAGGCGCCGGGGAAGATGTTGATAATTATTTGGAGATTCGCTCATGATTGCTTGCCATCAGGAATGCAACTTCACCGGCGACATATTCCTGCTTCTAAGGTTTGTGTCCATTGTTCTGCAGATGAGCACGTAGAACATGCATTGCTATTTTGCCCTTATGCACAAGCGGTTTGGTCTGATGTTAAAGACTACTTCAACTTGCATCTTTGTCGGAAAGGATTCAAAATTTGCAAAACATGGTTCTTTGATTTTTTTTGGCAAGCTGCGATGATCTTTCTGCTACAATTCTTGCAGTCACGTGTTGGCATATTTGGGATGCTAGAAATAAACTACGAGAAGAAAATATTACTCAGCATCCTTCTAGTCTGGCTCTGAAAGTTAAAGCTTATGTTGACATGATAGTGGAGCATTTGTTCATTACCACAACCAACCATAGGCGTGAACCCTCTACAATAGCATCCTGGGTTCCGTCGTCGGCTGGTAAGGTGATGATAAATGTTGATGCAACCCTATTTACACATGACAGGAGCATGGGAGCAGGTGTGGTGATGCGAGAACATTCAGGTTCTTGCATTGTTTGTTGTGGTATTGGTGTTCCTGATGTGATCCTTCCTGAGCTACCGGAGGCCATTGCAATTCAGAGAGGTTTGCAATTTGCATTGTGTGAAGGAATTCAGGAAGTCTTACTTGGTTCTGATTGTTTGACGATTGTCCAGCGTATCAACTCACTGGGCCAGGATTGATCTATTTGTGGTCCCGTGATTCAGGACATCAAGCAACTTAGAGCTTTGTTCACTAGTTGTTCCATATTTCATGTGCGTATGGAACAAAATGTTGATGCACATCTGTTGTCTCGATCATGTAATCAGCTAGAGTGTCGTGTTTGGCGTGGTGTGTCCCCGGAATGTATCTGGGATGCTATTTGTATGGACATTATGCCATAATCTATAAAGTGGGCTTGTTATAAAAAAGGCGTGTGTAGCGACTTCATCAATCTTAAGATGATGTGTTGGCTCACTCTTTTGAAGATGTTCATAGGGATAGGGTATGCGTGAATACGTTCATTGGGGTGAATGTATGCTCGTGTATGTGAGCAATTTTGATTGTACTTTGCTTAAAAAAATTAAAGTGACCGACAATGAAATGTTGATATTTTCCTAGTAAAAGCATATTTTAAAAAGTCTTAAGAGATCCTGTAAGCTGCTGATAACCCACAAGTATAGGGGATCACAATAGTTCTCGAGGGTAGAGTATTCAACCCAAATTTATTGATTCGACTCAAGGGGAAGCCAAAGAATATTCTCAAGTGTTAGCAATTGAGTTGTCAATTCAACCACACCTGAAAGATTTAGTATCTACAACAAAGTATGAGTAGCAAAGTAGTATGATAGCAGCAGTAGCAACGGTAACCAGTAGCAGCAGAGTAACAGCAGTAGCAACAGAGTAACAGTAGCAGCAGTGACAGCAGTAGCGGCAAAGTAACATAGCAAGGACTAGTAGGAAAAACTCATAGGCATTGGATCGGTGATGGATGATTATGCCGGATGCTATTCATCATGTAACCGTTATAACACGGAGAGATAAGTAACTAGCTCCAGTTTGTCAATCTAATGTAGGCATGTATTCAGTATGTAGTCATACGTGCTGTTAGAGCATATATCTCCATATGTGGTTTTGGTAATTGATGACAATTCCTATGGACTAATGGTTGCCTTAAGTTACATTTATAGGATTTGTCCATAGGCACTTCTTGAAGTCCATCTGTTGGGTTCAAGGAGTTTATATGATGACCAAGATGGTATTGAAGGTATTATCCAAAGAATGGTCATAGAGACACATGGTTGATCAAGATCTCAGACAAAGAGTAAATCAAGATGATCAACACACAAAGCGTACAAGATGTACCGAGAGGGATCAAGTGATCCCATGGCATGGTAAGCATTGTCCATTACGTATTTGTGTACTAACCCATGGTCTTCGTGAGAGTTCTATGTGGGGGTTAGGTGTGTTTCCATGGGCTTGCGTCTAGAGGAAGATCTCATACAACCCATGAAGGATGCCGTCAAGTGGTGATCGTCATCAAGACACAAGGTTGATCAAGATCTCAGACAAAGCGTAAATCAAGATGATCAACACACAAAGCGTACAAGATGTACCGAGAGGGATCAAGTAATCCCATGGTATGGTAAGAATTGTCCATTACGTGTTTGTGTACTAACCCATGGTCTTTGTGAGAGTTCTATGTGGGGGTTAGGTGTGTTTTCATGGGCTTGCGTCTAGAGGAAGATCTCATACAACCCATGAAGGATGACGTCAAGTGGTGATCGTCATCAAGATGGCGGTGTGCAAGTTCAAGTGGATCAACACGAAGATATCTTGCTTGAAGCCTGCTGTTCATTGTGGTGGCAATGGACTTGTGAAGATATGCTGAAGAGTGGCTCACCCATAGTGAGTATGGGGGAGCAATCAACTAGTCTTCGTCAAGCCAACGCAATCAAGAAAGGTGGTCCATCTTGAGGAATCCAAGATCATCATCATCTAGCTCAAGAGGACGAGGTGCAAGGTATAGGTTTGCCCTTGATAGGTTTTCTGTTTAGGATAGATTGATGTACTATCAAGGGGGGGCTCTCAAGTGAGTAGCTTGATCGTATCGTTCATTGAGAGCTCAAACCATTTGCATCCTTGCATCATACTTCTTGGTTCTTATTTTGTGTTTCTCTTTGTGAGTTTTAGAGCTTATGGTCATCTTCATGACAAGCTCGAGTTCATCGAAAACAGAGTCCATATGCAACTACTATGATGTTTTCGATGTTGGAGTTTTTGCCGGTTCTTCATTCTTAGAGGACTCACATCTTTATATCATTGGCGACCGCCGTTTGATAGCCCTTGTCGTCCTGAATCCAACAAGCTTGGGTTTGCTCGATTCGGAGCTCGTATGCGAAAGTTATGGCTGTTTCAGTGGCGAGCGGTAGTACCGCTGGAGTTGGCGGTAGTACCGCTGGCCCAAGCGGTAGTACCGCTGGCTGGCGGTAGTACCGCCCCTGGTCAGCGGTAGTACCGCTCCAGGAGCTTAGTACCGCCTGCCTAGCGGTTGTTCGTGGACGGACCTTTTTGCGAAGACTTTCTTGGCGGTGGTAGTGCCGTTGCACTACCAGGGGCCCAGCGGTAGTACCGCTGCAGCCAGCGGTAGTACCGCTAGCTGGCGGTAGTACCGCTGGAGTGCCAGCGGTAGTACCGCTGCAGCCAGCGGTAGCACCGCTGGAGCTCGGGCAGAAAGTGGGGGTCTGATTCCTTCCCCCACTATATAAAGGGGGTCTTCTTCCCCCTTGGACTTATCCATCCGTTGAGCTCTTGTTCTACCTCCATTGTTGACATTCTTAGAGCTTGATTACTCTCTATCCCTCCAATGATTCTTGCTTGTTCTTGAGGGAAAAGAGAGAGGAGATCTAGATCCACATCTCCACCAATCACTTTCTCCTCTATGCGAGGGGAACCCCTTGGATCTTGATCTTGGAGTTCTTTGTGAGCTCCTTGTTCTTCCTCTCATATTTCTCCATAGCTTTTGTTGTTGTGGAGGGATTTGAGTGTGAGGGACTTGACCACTTCGTGTGTTCTTGCCATTGCATTAGTTGCATCGGTTTGAGTTCTCCACGGTGATACGTGGAAGTGAGAAGTTGAGAAGCTTACTACCTTTGGTACTTAGCACCCTTGATATTGTTCTTCGTGGATGCTTTGGCGTCCTAGAAGCTTGGTGGTGTCTCGGAGCTCAATCATTGTGGTGTGAAGCTCCGGGAAGCGTCGGGGTCTCCAATTAGGTTGTGGAGATTTCCCCAAGCAATTTGTACGGGTACCGGTAACCGCCCCCAAGGGTTGCCACGTGTACGGGTTCGGTGACCGCCCCCAAGGGTTGCCATTTGTACGGGTTCGGTGACCGCCCTCAAGGGTCCCTTAGTGAAATCACGGCATCTTGCATTGTGCGAGGGCGTGAGGAGATTACGGTGGCCTTAGTGGCATCTTGGGGAGCATTGTGCCTCCACACCGCTCTAACGGAGATTAGCATCCGCAAGGGTGTGAACTTCGGGATACATCATCGTCTCCCCGTGCCTCGGTTATCTCTTACCCGAACCCTTTACTTATGCACTTTACTTTGTGATAGACATATTGTTTATTGTAATATATTTTGCTATCACTTAGTTGTTTATCTTGCTTAGCATAAGTTGTTGGTGCACATAGGTGAGCCTAGTTGTTTGTAGGTTTTGTGCTTGACATATTAAACGTTAGTTTTATTCCGCATTTGTTCAAGCCTAAACCTTAACTATTTTAAAGCGCCTATTCACCCCCCCCTCTAGGCGACATCCACGTCCTTTTCACGTGCTTAGGGAAAAGAACTTGCATGACAGCTATTGTCCATCCCTCCCGTGGCAGCGGGGTCCTAATGGAAACTACGGGATATTAAGGTTCTCCTTGGTGAATACATGAACTCCTCATACTATGGTCATCTCCGGGAGTGGTTCCGGCTATTGTCACTCCGGGGTTGCCGGGTCATAACACATAGTAGGTGACTACAACTTGCAAGATAGGATCAAAAACACACATATATTGGCGACAACATAATAGGTTCAGATCTGAAATCATGGCACTCGGGCCCTAGTGACAAGCATTAAGCATGGCAAAGTAGTAGCAACATCAATCTCAGAACATAGTGGATACTAGGGATCAATCCCCATCAAAACTAACTCGATTACATGATAGATCTCATCCAACCCATCACCGTCCAGCAAGCCTACGATGAGATTACTCACGAACGGTGAAGAGCATCATGGAATTGGCGATGAAGGAAGGTTGGTGATGACGATGGCGATGATCTCCCCTCTCCGGAGCCCAGAACGGACTCCAGATCTGCCCTCCAGAGGAAGAACAGGAGGTGGCGGCGCCTCCGTATCGTAAAACGCGATGAACTCTTCTCCTTGATTTTTTTCTAATGAAACGGACTCAATAGAGCTGGATTTGGAGGTGGTGGAGCGTTGTGGGCCCCACAAGCCTGCCAGGCGTGGCCAGGGGGGTCCCGCGCCTGGTGGGCTTGTGGGCTCACAACTCCACTTCCTCTGCTGATTCTTGCGCCAGTATTTTTCATAAATTCCACAAAAATTCTCCGTAAATTTTCAGGTCATTCCGAGAACTTTTATTTCTGTGCAAAAACAACACCATGGAAATTCTGCTGAAAACAGCGTTAGTCCGGGTTAGTTCCATTTAAATCATGCAAATTAGAGTCCAAAACAAGGGCAAAAGAGTTCGGAAAAGTAGATGCGACGGAGACGTACAACTCCCCCAAGCTTAAAGCATTGCTTGTCCTCAAGCAATTCAGTTGACAAACTGAAAGAGACAAAAGAAAAACTTTTACGAACTCTATTTGATCTTGTTGTTGCAACTGTGTCTAACTCATATCCAGAGTTTCGTCAAGATCACAAGCAAACCATATAAGCAAATGACATCTAGGTCTCACGGTAAACTCATATCAATAGCATAATCAACTAGCGAGCAAATAATAATATGTCTCAAATGTGAACACTTCAATCAAAACAATCATGAAGCAGTACGAACAGATGGTATCTCGCTAGCTCTTTCTGAGACCGCAAAACATAGATGCAGATCACCTTCAAAGACCAAGGGCTGACTAAACATCGTAATTCAATGCAAAGAAGATCCAGTCACAGTCATACTCAATCACAGTTAAAAGCAAAGCATAAAAATGACAGAGGTGCTCTCTAATTGGTGCTTTTATAAGAGGAGGATAACTCAACAGGAACATAAATAGACAGGCCCTTCGCAGAGGGAAGCATTGATTTGCAGAGGTGCCAGAGCTCAAGCTTTGAAAACAGAGATAATAATTTTGGGTGGCATGCTTTCATTATCAACGCAATGACTAAGAGTACTCATCATCTTCCACGCTACACATGCTATAGGCGGTTCCCAAACAGAAAAGTATTATTTTGACTCCCCCACCACCAATCAATCACACTCCACGACTAGCCGAATACTCGGGTGCCGTCCATACCAGCATCAATCCAGGGGGAGTTTTGTTTGCAATTATCTTTTCGATTTGAGCATGGAACTGGGCATTCCAATTACTGGCCCCATTCTCGTGAATGATAGTGAATAAACACATATCGAGGATAACACGCCTAGCATGGAAGATAGTGATAGCCCCGTGTCACCACATGAGCGGTTCGAGCATGCAAAACACATTATTTCTTGAAGGTTTAGAGAGTGGCACATGCAAATTTACTTGGAACGGCAGGTAGATACCGCATATAGGTAGGTATGGTGGACTCATATGGAACAAGTTTGGGTTTATGGAAGTGGATGCACAAGCAGTATTCCCACTTAGTACAAGTGAAGGCTAGCAAAAGACTGGGAAGCGAACAACTAGAGAGCGACAACAGTCATCAAAATGCATTGAGATTAACTAACATTGAGTGCAAGCATGAGTAGGACATAAATCACCATGAACATGAACATCATATAGGCTATGTTGATTTTGTTTCAACTACATGCGTGAACATGCGCAAAGTCAAGCCACTTGAATCATTCAAAGGAGTTCATACCATTATAACCTCCTAGCTAATTAAGCATGGCATCAGCAACTATGATCTCTAAGTTGTTATTGCAAACATGTTTCTCTCACAACAAAGCTGAATCGGGAACGATGAGCTAGTCATATTTACAAAAAAAAAATAGATCGAGTTCATACCAGCTTTTCCAGGCTCACTCACTTCATCATATATCGTCATTATTGCCTTTCACTTGCACGACCGAACGATGTGAACAATAATTAGAGTGCTCGTGCATTGGACTAAGCTGGAATCTGCAGGCAAACACAAAGGAGAAGACAAAGTAATATGGCTCTTTAACAAATAAACAGATATGCATGCGAGAGCCACTAAACATTGTGACCATAATCTTCTACCTTGACCCAAAGAAAAAGAAAACTATTTACACGGGAAAGCTCCCAACAAGCAAAAGAAGAACAAGAAAATCTTTTTGGGTTTTCTCAAACTAGACAGACACACGAAAAGAAAACGAGAAAAAGAAATAAACTAGCATGGATGATACAGTGGCAAAGTGTGAACACCGACTAACAAAGTGAAAGCATAAGCAAGAATATAAAGTCGGTGAGAAACACGTACTCCCCCAAGCTTAGGCTTTTGGCCTAAGTTGGTCTACTCCCAAGGAGGGAAATAACCAACTCCGGGGTACTCCGGAGTGGACTGGTGTGACATCCTCGACTTTTGCTACAGTGATGATTGTAATTAAGCGACAGTGATCCCGCGCTAATGATGCCACACCACTGTTAATTATATCAATGATCTCGTGTTGGTTGAAACCGGATCTAAATTCATAACTTAAAATTAAAGTCGGATGAGAAAGGTCTTATGTTGTTAAAATAAAAACGTCGGGGAGTTATAAAAATCCACTAGAGGATTATAATATTAAATCGGGCACTTTGGGAATTATTGGTAACCCCTATATATTTAAAAGTGGAGCCTTGAATAAAATAAATAAAGTAAATATAGTAAATGAAAATAAATGAATAAAAAGAAAGTATTAAAAATATATATAATAAATTGTAAAAGAAAGTAAATAATATTAAATAATAAAAAGGAATAATAAAAAGAAATAAAAAAAAAATTGAAAAGAACCCCCCTCGCCGAATTGGGCCTACCAGGCCACACCTATTTCGGCCCACCATCCCTGGGGTATAAAGCCCCCCGAGGGAGGGCAAACCCTAGTCGGCAGAACCCCTCCCCTCGCTCCCCCTGGCCGCCGCCGCCGCCCCCCTCTCGCCACGACCTCAGCAACCCCCACCGAGAGACCGAACCACCCCTCCCCATCTCTCTCGGTACCCCACACCCCCACGAGGCCCGAGACCCTCCCTCTCTCGGCCTCTCCCCCTCCTCCCGATTCCCACCAACCAACCGCAAACTCCGAGACCGAGCCTCCCACCTCGACCCCCATCGATCCACCTCGAGCCCCAGATCCCCGATCCCATCGACCTACCCCCCTCCTCTCTCGGTCTCTCATCCCACTGACCGAGCCTCCTACTCCTCCCATTGGCCTCCCTCCGCCTCTCAGATCGGGCCCTGGAGCGTCCTACTCCCGCTCCCCGCCGGCAGCACCCATCAGATCCGGCCGAGGCCTCCCCCGAGGTCCCTCCCGTCGGCCACCCCACTCCGGCGACTCCATCCGGGGGGGGGGGGGGGGGGCTCCACACCGGGGCCCCTCTCGGCGACCCTCCGGCTTGCTCCCCTCGCCGGCATCATCCTCACCGGAGCCGCACCACCACCGTCACCGCCTCGTCCTCCTCGCACCGTCCTGGTTCCATTCCGGCAAACGACGTTCCGTTCCGACGCCGTTAGGATCGAATAGGCGATGTTGGAGATATTCCTCTCTCTTTGTGAGGTTGAGAGTTTGAGAGTCTTTGTTAACAAAGAGAGTTAGCATAGAGTTTTAGTTTAGAAATAAAAATAAAATGATGTATTGCGTATGTATTTTGTTTGTATGAGATGCACGTATGTATGTATTTGTGTATGTCGGTATATGTCAGAATACGTTAAATTGTATGGATATGTATCTGTGGGTAAATATGTGTATGTGGCCTAAGCCACTTACCGGAGGGCCAACTCACCCCGCTGTCTATGACAGGGAGGCCCCACACCCTCTCTTGAGAAAAAGTGGAAATTAAAATATAAAAATAAAATATGTTTTTATTAAATAAATAATTAGATATATTATTTAATTAATTATTTGGGTAATTAGAATAATTAGAGTATGACACGTGGGTCCCCTACTAGATTAATCTTATTAATTACTATTTAATCTTAATTAAAAACATGTCTCTATGACGCTCGGGACCCACTGGTTAGTTGACCAGTCAACTGTTGATGTCAGCATGACATCATGCTGATGTCATAATTGCTTTTAATCAATTTAATTAAATCTCTTATTAATTCCTAATTATTGAATAAAACTTTAAAATTAATATAAAATAATCCGTAAGTCAGATCAAAAAATTTCAACATGAAAGTTGGTCAGCAGAACGAGACGAACCCGGATACACGGTCCATTCGTCTGTCACGCGTCCCTAGCATAGCAAACATGGAACATTTCCACCGTTTCCAGTCTGACCTGTAGTAGCCCGAGACCCGGAAAATATCGTCACATATTCTTCCGACCCGTCTATGACGGATGTTGCTGCGTTAGCTCATGTCTAGCGTGCATCTTGCCATGTCATGCATTGTGTTGCACCGTTGCTATTATTTATTGTTTCTTCCCCCTCTTATTACCGGTAGACCCCGAGACTGACGCTGCTGTCGGGTACATCTACGACCCTGCCGATCAGTCCTTTGCCGCAGAGAAGCAAGGCAAGTAAACCCCCCTTGATTATTTCTATATCGCCTATGTCTTTCTTCCTACTGCTTGCATTAGTATTTTGCTACTGTTGTAGTTAGCTCCTATATCTGATGCATAGCCTGTTTTTGATGAACTGCTACTTTCAATATTGTACTTTAAATCTGCTTAGTATAGGTGGAGCAGTCATCCCCTCTAACCCCGTAGTCCAGTTGCCCCGCTTGTTCTAAATTCTCGATCCGTGATCAACGAGCCAGACCCGACACATCACATACACCCCCTTAGTTGTAGGACGCTACAGAGATACTATCGGGTACCGAGGGTGACACCTCGCTAAGCACTCCTGATGATATCTCTATAGTACAGCTAGTCAATCTTGGTTATCAAGGGTGATTCCTCTTTCACTGTTCCCGACGATGCCTGTGTCGTGCAACCCCACAAGTGTGGGACACCCGAGGGTGATTCCTCTAAGCCCACCTTGACGGCTACATCGTTCAGAATCCAACGAGGGTGATAGCTCGGATTCCCCCCGATGTTACAACCACACAGTTACTCGACCAAGTTACTCGGATCATTGGTGATTAGTTGTTAAGACGGGTGGTTTCCCGCGAGACTGTGTCGATGGCCTAATTAAAATGTTAATGGATTTGGCTATTTGATCTGGGTTGGTCGGAGACCTTTTTCCACTAACCGGCTACGTGAGAAGAATTATGGGTACTCGGCGTCGTGGTATCAGCCAAAGCTTTTCAGATACCAGCAATGTAATGGTGCGTGCCCGAGTGGTCCCAAGATACATCGCGCTTGTGATTCAGGGATGCTAGGACTGACGTCGTTCGCCCATGCCACGTGCAGGAGCGCAGAGGGGAACCGGGCCCATGAACCCTTTGTGCTTAGGAGTTAGACCGGCGGGCTGGCCTCTCTGATTAGTCTTTGGTGGGGCTGCGACGTCTCGATATTCCGAGGCCGGACAGGACCCAGAAAAGTGTATCTAGCCAGAGTGTTATCGAGCGTGACGGGACATGTGGTGCACCCCTGCAGGGATGAAAATTAACTATTCGAATAGCCGTATCCACGGTTACAGGACGACTTGAAGTTGTGTCTGATTTTATACAACTACAATTATTACTTAACTGGATTTAGTTGCCTCGTGATTGCTTCCTCACAGGGAGTCGAGGGAGGATCTCTGGGCGTGACCTCACTTTAATATTGCTGCAAAAATATGACTATTATTTGTGTTCCCCCCTCTTCTACTGTCGTCTATTTGCTGCAAGACCCTGAAGATGCTAGTCTTCGATAGGACTAGGCTTTGCCTCTCTATTCTCGCATTGCTGCAGTCAGTCCACATATAACCACCCCCCTTCTTTGATACTCATGCATACTTAGAATAGTTCTGATGGAAGACTTGCGAGTACTTTGGATGAGTACCCACCGCTGCTTTGCCCCCCCTTTGTCCCCTTGATCCGTGCTGCGACCAGATGATGGAGCCCAGGAGATGGAGGTCCCCGCCGCCGACGACTGCTACCCCGACAGTGCCTACTACTACGTGGAGGCCGCTGATGACCAGGAGTAGTTAGGAGGTTCCCAGGCAGGAGGCCTCGCCTCGTTCGATCATTGTATCTTTTGTGCTAGCCTTCTCTAAGGCAGCCCATGTTTTATGTATGTACTCAGATATTGTTGCTTCCGATGACTTGTGTGTTTATCGAGCTTCCGTATTCCAACCCTCGAGGCCCCTGGCTTGTAATATGAAGCTGATATTGTTTTATTTGTGTCTAGAGTTGTGTTCTGATATCTTCCCGTGAGTCCTTGGGTTTGATCGTACGCATTTGCATGTATGATTAGTGTATGATTAAATCGAGGGCGTCACAAGTTGGTATCAGAGCCGACTGCCTGTAGGTAGCCCGCTTTCCAACTCCTTGGCCGAAGTTGTGTCTAGTGTTTGAAAAACTTTACTAACACTGATGTTGTGGCTTACGGGCCCACATCTCAATTGGGTGGTATTAGTATCTTTTACTCCTTTCCTATACTCTGGGTTCTACTCTCTCTTCTCTTTCGGGTTAAATATTTTACTAACTCTAACATTAGGTTCTCGTAATCACATCGACCCGGAGCGCTAGACTATCTACTCTTTTCTCCTGAATATATATTACACACACTGTCATTTGACATCCTCAATCTTATTTTTAGATGCGTCCCGCAAGCCAGCACGTGCGCCTGACCCAGGCCACCGAGACGACTGGGTTCCCGACCATTTTGGTCGACCTCCTGACCAGGCTGGGATATCGCTGGTATCCCGAGTACACTGTGTACGAGGACTTATGCGAGTACAACCAGTACCAGTACCAGGCTGAGGTTCGCATCTTCGACCAGATGGGCGGCGAGACCCTCGAGCGCCACGTCTTTTGTGGTATTGGAGTGTCGGTCGAGATGGCCGTCCATGATGCGGCCTACATCACTATCACCCGTCTCCGTGGAGCATACCCTCACCTGGAGGAGAGCCCTTTCAGATACATCCCGCATGCTCCTGCTGGGGATGAGACTGGGTCTGATCTCACTGCCTACGCTGCTGACGTTCGGGAGTGCATCGACCGATCCTACGTCGTTGTATGCGCCCCCTACGTGACGCGTTGCTACGACGCGCGGGTTCTGGTGCAGTACACCGAGGCACTGGATCGTGCTTTTTGAGCTCTGACTGTGGAGCTGTATGCTACGCGCGCTCGTCTTTACGACGCGTTGACAGAGCTGCAGCCATCACACTGCCCGAGGGTTCCCCCTATGCGCATCCGCGAGCCGAGCAGGACAGAGCTACCATCAGCTCTCGAGTGGACTGATGTTGGGGGTAGAACCCCTGCACTTGGACCTCAGCTCCTCGACTGGACGCGGTGCCCTCACCAGAGTCACAACGGGACACAGGGTCCTGTTCCTACCTTCTATCACCGCCAGCTACCAGGATTCGTTCGTCCTCTCCGACGTTGATGTAGCCTTATCGCTATATCTCGTTGTGGTACTCTTCCACCGCGTGCCTGCGTGCCGCCTAGTGAGTCCAGGGTATCGTCTAATGCGTCCAGGCTATCGCCAAATTTCTAATTTGTAATCGTTAGTCTGTAATCGAACTTATGTATGGGTCTGTATGTCGAACTCAACTACTATGAAGTATCTATCGCATTTCCCTTTCATCATGCTTGATTACTTCATGAATGCGTGCGATGCCTTTGCAATTACTTAAGCTAAACTACCCCTATTAAATATTTAACAGGATGGTTAGACCAGCTGGCCGCCCGCGTGCCCTGCCAATGATGCACCACCCCCGCCTCGTGAGTATATGGCGGGGATGATCCAACAGTTTGAGTTGAACCGCCAGTTTATGCAAGGGCTCATGGATCAGTTCCAAAGGCCAAACATGAACCAACAGCAAGGCATGACACTACAAGACTTCTGTCGCCTCAACCCTGCGATCTACCGCAGCTCAACTCAGCCTCTTGATGCTGATGACTGGCTCCGTGACATTGCTTACGAGCTGGAGTCTGCCAATGTGCCCCTGGCGAGCTATGTCAACTTTGCCGCCTACTTCCTGAAGGGTCCCGCTGCTCAATGGTGGGACAGCCACAGGCGCTCTCAGCCCGATGGAACTGTCATCACTTGGACAGAATTCAAGGCTGATTTTCGTGCTCGCTACATTCCTCAGGGAATCATGGACCGGAAGAAGCATGAGTTCCGCAACCTGGTCCAGGGCAACAAGACTGTGGATGCTTATCAGCGGGAATTTGTGGACTTATCTCGCTATGCTGAAGAAGACATTGCAACTAATGCACGCAGACAGGAGAAGTTCCGTGAAGGCCTCCACGCTGATATCAAGCTGACACTCCTCGCTCAGGACTATGCTGATTTCGCCACCCTGGTGAACAAGGCTATTCAGGTTGAGACTGGTCTACAGGAATACAAGGATAACAGCAAGCGCAACCGTAACATGGGCTCATCTTCGGGCTCATCTGCACAAAAGCGGAAGATCTGAATTCCAAACAACATGTACCATGCACCTGCTCCTGCTCCGAGGCCGTCCTATGCTGCACCTCGCCTGCCTCCTCCACCACCTAGGCAGCCGAGGCTTCCAGCTCCACCGCCTCGAGTTCCTCCTTCTCGTCCTGAGGACGGGCTGTGCTTCAAGTGTGGCCGTCCAGGTCACCGTGCTAGAGACTACATGCAGAATCCGAATCATCTGACACTTCCTGAACTGGCAGTGGCAACAACCAGAACTGCAACTTCAACGCTAAGCCTGCTTATGTTCGTGGTCAGGCCAACAACATTGATATGGGTCAAGCTCAAGACCAGCCTGCTACCGTGATGGGTACACTTCTCGTTAACTCAGTACCTGCTTCTGTATTGTTTGATACACGAGCATCACATTCCTTTATGTTGGAAAATTTTGCATACATGCATGACATTAGGAGCGAAGAGATGAACATCCGGATAGTGGTAAACACCCCTGGGGGCGAATGCCGAACCTCTGTGGTTTGCCCCCATGTTCCAGTTGAAATTGAAAGATTAGAATTCCTTGCCAACCCCATCCTACTAAAGTCATCCAACATTGATCTCATACTGGGGATGGACTGGTTGAAAGCTCATACGGCATCGATCGTTTGTGCCACCAAGACCGTCCACCTCCTATACCCTTCAGATGAATTAGTAAGCTACCATGCTCATCTCGTCCGAAATGCCGAGGCACGGCTATATGCCTTGAATGCATTAAATGCGTCGCCTCTTTAAGGGATTGAGAACATCCGAGTGGTCTGAGAATTCCAAGATGTCTTTCCAGAAGAACTTCCGGGGATTGCCCCTGCTCGAGCTGTCGAGTTTGTCATTGACTTGGTACCCGGTACCACTCCTATTGCCAAGCGTCCTTATAAAATGCCGCCACATGAACTTCTTGAACTTAAGCAAGAAATTGACAACTCGCTCCATCTGGGTTTCATTCATCCGAGTTCCTCTGCTTGGGAGCACCTTCTCTCTTTGTTAAGAAGAAGGATGGGACAAATCGATTGGTTCAAGACTATCGTCCTATCAATCAGACCACTATTCAAAACAAATATCCTCTCCCTCGGATAAATGATTTGTATGATCAACTTGCTGGTTCCACCATCTTCTCTAAGCTCGACTTGAGATTGGGATACCACCAAATCTGTGTTCGCAAAGAGGATATTCCAAAGACCGCCTTTGTTACTCGCTATGGATCATACGAGTACACCGTCATGTCCTTCGGCTTAACCAATGCACCGGCAACCTTCTCTCGGTTGATGAATTATATATTCATGGACTACCTCGACAAATTTGTCGTGGTGTATCTGGATGATATTCTGGTATTTTCGAAGAATAAAGAGGAACATGTTGAACATCTTCGTCTTGTACTGGATAAGCTTCGGGAGCATAAACTCTATGCGAAGTATTCCAAATGTGAATTCTGGCTAGACAAAGTGACTTACCTTGGTCATGTGATTTCCAAGGATGGTATTGCAGTCAACCCCGAACGAATTCAAGCTATTCTTGAATGGACTCCCCCAAAGAATGTCAAGCAAGTCAGAAGTTTTCTCGGACTCGCCAGCTATTGCCGTCGATTCGTCGAGAACTTCTCCAAGATCGCGAAGCCCTTAACCAACCTGCTTCACAAAGGTGTTAAGTATGAGTGGACTGATAATGTGAGGAAAGTTTCCAGGCACTCAAGGACAAACTGACATCCGCTCCAGTACTTGCTCCTCCGGATACGAAAAGGGATTTCGTCATATACTGCGACGCTTCTCGTCAAGGAATAGGCTATGTCCTGATGCAGGATCACAAGGTGATTGCTTATGCTTCACGTCAACTGCGTGCTCATGAAGAGAACTACCCAGTTCATGATCTCGAGCTTGCCGCAGTTATTCATGCACTGAAAGAATGGCGACAATACCTTGTCGGTAATTGCTGTGAAATCTACACCGACCATCAAAGTCTGAAGTACTTGTTCACTCAGCCTGAGCTGAATCTACGTCAACAAAGATGGATGGAGCGTATAGCAGATTTTGACTGTAGTATATCATATACCTGGCAAGGCTAACGTAATGACTGATGCCTTGAGTCGCAAGTCATACTGCAACCACCTCCAGGTTCATAAGGTTCACGATCGTTTTCAAGAGGAATTCCGTAAGCTGAACCTCCATATTGTTCCCCAGGGTTACCTCATTCCCCCTCCTGAAGAGTGTCAAAAGATGAACCTTCGTGTTGTTACTCAGGGTTCCCTCAGTAACCTAGTGGTTGAACCAGATCTTGTGAGCTCCATAAAGAATCTGCAAGGCTTTGACGATGATGTCGACAAGATTAAGAGCTATATTGCGAAGGGTAAACCCTCCTTTTTCACTGTTGCTGAAGATGGCACCTTGTACTTCAAGGGTCGCCTATTCGTCCCAAATAAGAAGGAAAATCTCAGGATGACCGGGAAGGTGATGAAATAAGCTCACGATACACCATTGTCTATTCACCCGGGTAGTACCAAGATGTACCAAGACATCTGACAAAGATTCTGGTGGCCCAATATGAAACAAGACATTGCACGCTATGTGGTAGAATGTAATAGCAAAAGCCTGCTGGAACTCTGCAACCTATCTCTATTTCTGAGTGGAAATGGGACCATGTTGAAATGGACTTTGTCACTGGTTTTCCCAGATCTCAGAAAGGTAATGATGCTATTCTTGTCGTCATTGATCGATTGTCCAAAGTTGCACATTTCCTGGTCGTCAAAGAAACAATTAATGCTAGTCAGCTCGCAGATCTTTATATGTCAAGGGTTGTTTCACTTCACGGTATTCCGTTGGTAATCAGTTCGGACCGTGGCAGCTTGTTCACTTCAAAATTCTGGGAAAGATTTCAGAAGGCTATGGGGACTCATCTGTCCTTCAGCACTGCATTTCATCCTCAATCCCAGGGACAAGTTGAACGAGTCAACCAAATTCTCGAGGACATGCTTCGAGCTTGTGTCATTTCTTTCGGTAAGAAATGGGAGGAATCTCTCCCATATGCCGAGTTCTCATACAACAATAGCTATCAAGCTAGTCTGAAGTTGGCCCCTTTTGAAGTATTGTATGGACGAAGGTGTCGAACTCCTCTGAATTGGTCAGAAACTGGGGAACAACCACTCTTCGGTCCGGATATTATTCAACATGCCGAAGATCAAGTCGGCATTATTCATGAGAATCTGAAGGTTGCTCAGTCTCGTCAGTAGAGTCAGTATGACCGTCATCATCAAGTTATGGTCTATCAACCTGGCGAAAAGGCTTATCTTCGTGTCACACCAATGAGAGGTGCACACCGTTTCAGGATCAAGGGCAAGTTAGCTCCTCGCTATATTGGTCCTTTCACTGTTCTCGAAAGGCGTGGAAGAGTGGCTTATCAATTGGAACTGCCGGCGAACCTTTCTCAGGTTCATGATGTCTTCCATCTTTCTCAGCTCTGTCGCTGCTTCAAGGATCCTATTCGAGCAGTGGATCATGGTATGCTTGAGCTGCAACAAGACATCTCTTATAAAGAGCATCCAGTCCGCATTCTCGACCAAGCTGAACGTAAGACTCGTCGCAAAGTCACCAAGTTCCTTAAAGTGCAGTGGTCAAATCATTCTAAAGATGAAGCCACTTGGGAATGCGAGGATCATCTTCGTGATTAATACCCCGAGCTATTTCCTTCTACCTCTTAATTCTCGGGACGAGAATTCTTTTTAGTAGGGGAGAATTGTGACTCGACTTTTGCTATAGTGATGATTGTAATTAAGCGACATCGATCCTGCGCTAATGATGCCACGTCACCGTTAATTATATCAATGATCTCGTGTTGGTTGAAACTGAATCTAAATTCGAAACTTAAAATTAAAGTCGGACGAGAAAGGTTTTATGTTGTTAAAATAAAAACGTTGGGGAGTTATAAAAATTCCCTAGCGGATTATAATATTAAATCGGACACTTTAGGAATTATTGGTAACCCCTATATATTTAAAAGTGGAGCCTTGAATAAAATAAATAAAGAAAATATAGTAAATGGAAATAAATGAATAAAAAGAAAGTATTAAAAATATATAATAAATTGTAAAAGAAAGTAAATAAGATTAAATAATAGAAAGGAAATAATAGTAATAATAATAAATGAAAAGAACCCCCTAGCTGAATTGGGCCAACCACGCCACCCCTATTTCGGCCCACCATCCCTCGGGTATAAAGCCCCCCACGGAGGGTAAACCCTAGTCGGCAAAACCCCTCCTCTCGCTCCCCTGGCCGCCGCCGCCCCCCTCTCGCCACGACCTCACCAACCCCCACCGGGAGACCGAACCACCCCTCCCCATCTCTCTCGGTACCCCACACCCCCACACCCCCACGAGGCCCGAGACCCTCCCTCTCTCGGCCTCTCCCCTCCTCCCGATTCCCACCAACCAACCGCAACCTCCTAGACCGAGCCTCCCACCTCGACCCCCCCATCAATCTACCTCGAGCCCCAGATCCCCGATCACGTCGGCCTACCCCCCTCCTCTCTCGGTCTCTTATCCCACCGAGACCGAGCCTCCTACTCCTCCCTCGGCCTCCCTCCGCCTCTCAGATCAGCCCCAGGAGCGCCCCTCTCCCGCTCCCCGCCGGCAGCGCCCATCACATCCGGCCGAGGCCTCCCCCGAGGTCACTCCCGTCGGCCACCCCACTCCGGCAGCTCCATCCCCGGGGCCCTCTCCTCACCGAGGCCCCTCTCAGCGACCCTCCGGCCGGCTCCCCTCGCCGGCATCATCCTCACCGGAGCCGCACCACCACCGTTACCATCGTCACCGCCTCATCCTCCTCCCACCGTCTCCTTCCTCGCGCCGTCCCGGTTCCATTCCGGCAAACGGCGTTCCGTTCCGACGCCGTTAGGATCGAATAGGCGATGTTGGAGATATTCCTCTCTCTTTGTGAGGTTGAGAGTTTGAGAGTCTGTGTTAACATACATAGTTAGCACAGAGTTTTAGTTAGAAATAAAAATAAAATGATGTATTGCGTATGTATTTTGTATGTATGAGATGAACGTGTGTATGTATTTGTGTATGTCGGTATATGGCGGAATACGTTAAATTGTATGGATATGTATCTCTGGGTAAATATGTGTATGTGGCCTAAGCCACTTACCGGTGGGGCCAACTCACCCCGCTCTCTATGACAGGGAGGCCCCACACCCTCTCTTGAGAAAAAGTGGAAATTAAAATATAAAAATAAAAATATGTTTTCATTAAATAAATAAATAGATATATTATTTAATTAATTATTTGGGTAATTAGAATAATTAGAGTATGACACGTGGGTCCCCTACTAAATAAATATGATTAACTACTATTTAATCTTAATTTAAAACTTGTCTCTATGATGCTCGGGACCCACTGGTCAGTTGACCAGTCAATTGTTGATGTCAGCATGACATCATGCTCATGTCATAATTGCTTTTAATCAATTTAATTAAATCTGTTTTTAATTCCTAATTATTGAATAAAACTTTAAAAATTAATATGAAATAATCCGTAAGTCAGATCAAAATATTTTCAACATGAAAGTTGATTAGCAGAACGAGACGAACCCGGATACACGGTCCATTCGTGTGTCACGCGTCCCTAGCATAGCAAACATGGAACTTTTCCATCATTTCTAGTGTGACCGATAGTAGCCCAAGACCCGGAAAATATCGTTAGATATTCTTCCGACCCGTCTATGACGGATGTTGCTGCGTTAGCTCATGTCTAGCCTCCATCTTGCCATGTCATGCATTGTGTTGCACCGTTGCTATTATTTATTGTTTCTTCCCCCTCTTCTTACCGGTAGACCCCGAGACTGACGCTGCTGCCGGGTACATCTACCACCCTGCCGTTCAGTCCTTTGTCGCAGAGCAGCAAGGCAAGCAAATCCCCCTTGATCATTCTTATATCGCCTATGTCTTTCTTCCTACTGCTTGCATTAGTTTTTTGCTACTGTTGTAGTTAGCTCCTATATCTGATGCATAGCCTGTTTTTGATGAACTGCTACTTCAGTACTGTACTTTAAATCTGCTTAGTATAGGTGGAGTAGTCATCCCCTCTGACCCCGTAGTCCAGTTGCCCTGCTTGTTCTCAATTCTCGATCCGTGATCGACGAGCCAGACCCGACACATCACATACACCCCCTTAGTTATACGATGCTATAGAGATACTATCGGGTACCGAGGGTGACACCTCGCTAAGTACTCCTGATGATATCTCTGTAGTATAGCTAGTCGGTCGTGGTTATCGAGGGTGATTCCTCTTTCACCGTTCCCGACAATGCCTCTGTCGGGCAACCCCTCAAGTATGGGATACCCGAGGGTGATTCCTCTAAGACCACCTTGACGGTTACATCGTTCGGAATCCAACGAGGGTGATACCTCGGATTCCCCCCGATGTTACAACCACACAGTTACTCGACCATGTTACGGGGATCATTCGTGATTAGTTGTTAAGACGGGTGGTTTCCCGCGAGACTGTGTCGATGGCCCAATTAAAATGTTAATGGATTTGGGTATTTGATCTGGGTTGGTCGGAGACCTTTTCGCACTAACCGGCTACGCGGGAAGAATTATGGGTACTCGGCCTCGCCGTATCAGCCGAAGCTTTTCAGATGTCAGCAATGTAGCGGCGCGTGCCCGTGTGGTCCCGAGATGCATCGCGCTTGTGATTAAGGGATGCTAGGACTGACGTCGGTCGCCCACGCCATGTGCAGGAGCGCGGAGGGGAACTGGGCCCACAAACCCTTTGTGCTTAGGAGTTAGACCGACGGGCTGGCCTCTCTGATTAGTCTTAGGTGGGGCTGCGACGTGTCGATATTCCGAGGCCGGGCTGGACCCAGAAAAGTGTGTCCGACCAGAGTGTTATCGAGCATGACGGGACATGTGGTGCACCCCTGCAGGGATGAAAATTAACTATTCGAATAGCCGTGTCCACGGTTACAGGACGACTTGGAGTTGTGCCCTGATCTTATACAACTACAATTGTTACTTAACTGGATTTATTTGCCTCGAGATTGCTTCCTTGCAGGGAGCCGAGGGAGGATCTCTGGGCGTGACCTCACTTTAATATTGCTGCAACAATATGACTATTATTTGTGTTCCCCCTATTTTACTCTCGTCTATTTGCTGCAAGATACTGAAGATGCTAGTCTTCGATAGGACTAGGCTTTCCCTCTCTATTCTCGCATTGCTGCAGTGAGTCCACATATAACCACCCCCCTTCTTTGACACTCATGCATACTTAGAATAGTTCTGATGTAAGACTTGCGAGTACTTTGGATGAGTACTCACTGCTGCTTTGCCCCCCCCCTTTGTCCCCTTGATCCGTGCTGCGACCAGATGATGGAGCGCAGGAGATGGAGGTCCCCGCTGATGACAACCGCTACCCCGACGGTGCCTACTACTACGTGGAGACCGCTGATGGCCGGGAGTAGTTAGGAGGTTCCCAGGAAAGAGGCCTCGCCTCATTCGATCGTTGTATCTTTTGTGCTAGCCTTCTCTAAGGCACCCCATGTTTTATGTCTGTACTCATATATTGTTGCTTCCGCTGACTCGTGTGTTTATCGAGCTTCCGTATTCCGGCCCTCGAGGCCCCAGGCTTGTAATATGAAGCTGATATTGTTTTATTTGTGTCTAGAGTTGTGTTGTGATATCTTCTCGTGAGTCCTTGGGTTTGATTGTACGCATTTGCGTGTATGATTAGCGTACGATTAAACCGAGGGTGTCACAACTAGGGATGCCACTGGTGTGTGAGCTCCTCTGGCTCCCACTGATAAACTGGTGTGTGGTACTCGACTGGTGGCTCGGGCACGGGCACCTGTGGTTGGTCTATGCCCTAATATGCATAGATGTCTGAGGGCATAATAATGTACCTGCCTGCATGAAGATTGAACAAAGAAGGAGCAGGCAAAGTAATAATCTCACGAGTACCCTGACTAAATACCAGGTTATAAATCATCCTTCTATTTATATCTGTATCAAGAAAGTCTTGGCGAACCATGCTATCATAATCTAGATATCTCCCGGGAAGAAGAATTTCTTCTTCCTCGTCCAGTCTAATAGGTATCTCAAAATGTCTAGCAAGACGAGTAGCATAAATACCTCCATAGACAACGCCTTTAGAACGGTTCGTGTTCAACCGTTGAGCTACTATAGCGCCCAAGCTATAAGTTTTATCATTATAAAGGGCTCGCGCAAGACCGCAAGATCTGGGGAGCTAAGGGACCCAACTTTCCCACGGCCAATCAAACATTTTCCCACAAATAATGAGAAGTACCGAAGCACGGGAAAATGTATGCTAGCAGCTCTAGCGCAAGACACTCCTCTCTCTTCTCCTACAGCAATAGTATCGATGAAAGCTTCCAAGTCCCGTGGACGAGGTTCATGAATATCCCCAACAAAAGGCAATTTGCAAAAAATGCAAAAATCCTGGAGTGACATGCGCTGGGGGATATCATAAAGTTTGAACTCAACCATAGGAGGATTCTTCCTCGGATGGAAGTTAAAGATTTGTACGAAGATATTAGCGAGGAGGAGTTATTGCGGACACTTATCTTCAACGAAGGCGGTAAGGCATGCGTTCTCCACCAAGCAGTAAAAGTCCTCATAAAGTCCGACGACACGTAAGAACACATCGCTTGGCCACTCGCACGCTCGAACTTCTGCAACTCGAGGGACCAGATACTTGGGCTTCTTCTCACTTCCATCATCCTTGGGGTCACAACTTGAAGAGCCTCTTAAGAACGTCCTCATATTTTCCCTTTTCTCTCTCTGAAAATTTCTGAAATTTTAGTGACTCTAAGGAAAAGTGAATAAGGCTCAAAGAAACTCGTAGAAACTACTCCCACAAGTGCCTAGAGGCCATATTACGCATCAAAACTACTTGGGACCAGCTAAAATTAGCATGCAAAGCTCAAGAACATGGTCACCAAGGCAGCAAAAATGCGCGATGTATAAGGCACTAGAGCAAAAACTAATTGGACCAATGGAGGAGTCACTTACCAATGAGTAATTTCCCCAAAACAGTTCGGAGAATGGTGCTTTGAGCAAGGAGATCGAAAATCCCAGCAAGGAGAGCAAGAACACGGGTTTGAGCTACAAAACGATTTTTCTGGAGGTAGGAGAACTAGATGGGAGCTAGAATGAGTGGAGGGGGTGCACGTGGGCCCCACAACCCTAGGTGGTGCGGCCAGGGGGGGTGCCCGTGCCTCCAGGGCTTGTGGCCCACTGGTGCAGCCCCTAGACTAGCTCTTCGTCTCAGTATTTTTCAAAAATTCCAGAAAAAATCATACTTGATTTTCAGGACGTTCGGAGAACTTTTATTTTTGGGGTACTTTTCTACGGGACGCTAAAACAGAAAACAGGGAAAACTAAACTAAATCTATCATTTTTCTTCTAAGCAACCGAAGGTGAAAGCTTGTAACAGAGGTTTGTGACTCCCCGATTCATCCATCTCATGGTCATCGAAAGAAATTCGTCAATGAGGTTGATCAAGTGTCCTTGACAAACTTTTTCGAATCGCAAAAGAGAATGGAGAATTTTTGAATAGTCACTAGGTCACCTCAATAGGGATGTGTATCTCCCCAACAAGCAAATCATACTTCATATTGACACGAGGTATAGGGCATTCAAAGCTCCCAATAAGAATCGATGAAGTTTTTTCGATAGCATTGATGCAATGTACTCGATATTGTTTCTTCGGAAAGTGCACCCTATGATCATTACCGTTGACATGGAAAGTGACATTGCCTTTGTTGCAATCTATAACAGCCCGTGTGGTGTTTAAAAAGGGTCTTCTGAGGATGACCGCCGTGACATCGTCCTCGGGAATATCCAAGATAACAAAGTCTGTTAAGATAGTGACGTTGGCAACCACAACATGCACATCCTCGCAAATGCCCATAGGGAAAGCAGTTGATTTGTCAGCCATTTGCAGAGAGATTTCAGTGGGTGTCAACTTATCCGGTTGAAGTCTACGATAAAGAGAGAGAGGCATAACACTAACACCGGCTCCAAGGTCGCGTAAAGAAGTTCTAACGTAGTTGCCTTTAATGGAGCAAGGTATAGTGGGCACTCCGGGATCACCTAGTTTCTTAGGAGTTCCACCCTCGAAGGTATAATTAGCGAGCATGGTGGAAATCTCAAACTCAGGTATCCTCCTCTTATTAGTCACAATATCTTTCATGTACTTAGCATACGAATACATTTTGAGCATATCTTTCAAACGCATTTGCAGAAAGACAGGTCTAATCATTTCAACAAAACGCTCAAAATCCTCATCATCCTTTTTCTTGGATGGTTTGGGAGGAAAGGGCATGGGTTTCTGAACCCATGGTTCCCTTTCTTTACCATGCTTCCTAGCAGTGAAGTCATTCTTATCGTATCTCTTAGTCTTAGGCCGTGGGTTATCAAGATCAACGGGTTCAATCTCCACATCCTTATCATTGCTAGGTTGAGCATCTTCATGAACATCACTACTGATATTTTCATTAGGCTCATGTTCATCACCAGATTGTGTTTCGGCATCAGAGACAGAGACATCGTTTGGACTCTCAGGTGTAGCAGCATCTGGGTTGCTAGCGTGCAGGTCCCTATCATCTTTCTTCTTCTTTCTAGGATGACTAGGTGCATCAGTGCTAACTCCTTGAGAATCTTGTTCAATTCTCCTAGGATTACCCTCGGGATACAAAGGTTCCTGAGCGATTCTACCACCTCTAGTGACGACTCTGACAAAATTGTCATTCATCTCATTGAGCAAGTCATTTTGAGCCTTAAGTACTTGTTCTACCTTAGTAGTAACCATAGAGGCATGTTTACTCAGGAGCTTAAGATCATTGACATTTCTGTCCACACAAGCACTTAAATGACTAAGCATACGAGCATTCTGTTCCAATTGTCTGCTAACATAGTCATTGAAACTCTGTTGTTTGGCAACAAAGTTATCAAATTCATCCAGGCATATGCTAGCAGGTTTATCAAAAGGAATATCACTCTCATCGAATCTACGCAGAGAATTTACTTCTACTACCTGTATCGGGTTATCAAGACCATGGATCTCTTCAATAGGTGGTAGATTTTTGACATCTTCAGATTTAATGCCTTTCTCTCGCATAGATTTCTTAGCTTCTTGCATATCTTCAGGACTGAGGAATATAATACCTCTTTTCTTCGGAGTTGGCTTAGGAGGTGGTTCGAGAATAGTCCAAGCATTCTCATTGCACAAGATGTTATTCAATAGGATCTCAGCTTGTTCTACAGTTCGTTCCCTAAAAACACAACCGACACAACTATCTAGGTGGTCTCTAGAAGCATCGGTAAGTCCATTATAGAAGGTATCAAGTATTTCATTCTTCTCAAGAGGGTGATCAGGCAAAGCATTCAGTAGCTGGACAAGCCTCCCCCAAGCTTGTGGGAGACTCTCTTCTTTAGCTTGAGCAAAGTTGAATATTTCCTGCAAGGCAGCTTGCTTCTTATGGGCTGGGAAATATTTTTCAGAGAAGTAGTAGACCATATCCTGGGGGCTACGCACACAAGCAAGAGCAAGAGAAGTGAACCAAGTCTTAGCATCATCCTTTAGTGAGAAAGGAAATAGCTTGAGGATATAGTAGTAGCGGATCTTTTCCTCACTAGTGAATAGGGTGGCTATATCGTGCAGTTTGGTAAGATGGGCTACAACCGTTTCAGACTCATAACCGTGAAAAGGATCAGATTCGACCAGAGTGATTAGCTCAGGGTCAACATAGAATTCATAATCCTTATCGGTCACAAAGATAGGCGAAGTAGCAAACTTTGGGTCGTATTTCATCCTAGCGTTCAGAGATTTTTCTTTCCACTTGATCAGTAATTTATCAACATCATAACTATCCTTACAAGCAAGAAAGTCCTCAGCTATCTCTCCCTCCACAACATAACACTCAGGCATATCGGGCAATTCATATCTAGGAGAGCTAGTTCTAACAGGTAAAATATCAGGCTCTACTTCAATAGTATCAACAGTTTCAGAAGTATCATCACATCTAGCAGCAACTCTAGCAATTTGTGCATGAAGGGCACCTAGTGGCAAAGCAGTATCACGCATGGCATCATCATAAGCATCATGGGTAGCAGAAGTAGCATCATCAAGCACATGCGACATATCAAGATTTCTAGCAGGAGGTGGTGTCGCAAACTTACTCATAACTGAAGGTGAATCAAGTGCAGAGCTAGATGGCAGTTCCTTACTTGTCCTCGTAGTTGAGGGCAAGACTTTAGTTCTTCAATCTTTCGGATTCCTCATAGTGACCAGATGACGTAAATCCCAAGTGACTCGGAGAATATAGTTGTGCTTCCCCGACAATGGCGGCAGAAAAAGGTCTTGATAACCCACAAGTATAGGGGTCGCAACAGTTTTTGAGGGTAGAATATTCAACCCAAATTTATTGATTCAACTCAAGGGGAAGCCAAAGAATATTCTCAAGTATTAGCAGTTGAGTTGTAAATTCAACCACACCTGAAAGATTTTGTATCTGCAGCAAAGTATGAGTAGCAAAGTAGTATGATAGCAGCAGTAGCAACGGTAACCAGTAGCAGCAGAGTAACAGCAGTAGCAACAGAGTAACAGTAGCAGCAGTGACAGCAGTAGCGGCAAAGTAACATAGCAAGGACCAGTAGGAAAAACTCGTAGGCATTGGATCGGTGATGGATGATTATGCCAGATGCTATTCATCATGTAACCGTTATAACACGGAGAGATAAGTAACTAGCTCCAGTTTGTCAATCTAATGTAGGCATGTATTCAGTATGTAGTCATACATGCTGTTAGAGCATATATCTCCATATGTGGTTTTGGTAATTGATGACAATTCCTATGGACTAATGGTTGCCTTAAGTTACATTTATAGGATTTGTCCATAAGCACTTCTCGAAGTCCATCTGTTGGGTTCAAGGAGTTTATATGATGACCAAGATGGTATTGAAGGTATTATCCAAAGAATGGTCATAGAGACACATGGTTGATCAAGAGACACATCGTAAACTTTTTTTTGCAGGACGTCACGCGCGCTGTGAGAACAGATCCCGTATAGATATCGTGCAAATTTTAAACAATCTACTTCGAAGTGAAAATATCTCGTGGGAGCTTATCACAAGCATAGCATATCAAGGTATAGGGAGTTCAGCACACACACATGAGAGTTTTTAATACAAATCGTAATTAAACATAATTGAAATTTAAAAACGCATAGCGGCATAGCGTAGATCTACTCTCGTTAGAGCCGTTATCGTTGTTGTGGTGGGGTGGGGGCTCGTTGTCAAGGAGAGTGTTGTACATTAGTGTGGAGCAGAGGGCCGCGTGCAGCTAGAACTCCTTCAGGAGTGTTGGCACGCTTGCAGCCGCAACTACCTATTCGGCTACGTCATACTCCTTCGCATGGAACCATATGAGCTCTGCATTCCTAAGACGCTGCAACGTGATACGTCTCCAACGTACCGATAATTTATGAAGTATTCATGTCATATTTACTTAAGTTTTATATGGTTTTTATATAACTTGCATGAAATTAATCCGGACTAACATTGTTTTCAGCACAACTATCATGGTGTTGTTTTTTTGCAGGAAATAAATTTTTTAGAATTGGTTAAAATAATTTGGTGTTATTTGATGGAATAAAAGAGGCTCACGGAATGCTGGAGAAGTACCAAGGGGTGGCCGAGGGAGCCACAAGCCTGAGGGGCGCGCCTCCGAGCTCGTGGGCTCCTCGGCCACCTCCGTGGCGTGAAAATGATGCCCAAAAATCCTATAAATCCCAAAACCCCAAAACTAAACCTGGAACTTTCTCTCCACCGCCGCAAGCCTCTGTTCCAAAGCGATCTCATCCGGAGCTCATTTCCAGCACCCTGTCGGAGGGGGGAAACATCACCGGAAGCCATCTTCATCATCCCGATGGTCTCCATGACGAGGAGGGAGTAGTTTACTCATGACCCATAAGTATAAGGGATCATTAGTAGTCTTGTCGATAAGTAAGAATGTCGAACCCAACAAAGAGTAGAAGGAAATGATAAGCAGTTTTCAGCAAGGTATTCTGTGAAAGTGTTGTGAATAACAGTGATAGATAGTTTTGTAGCAAGATAGTTGGTAACAAGTAACAAGTAACTATAGTAGCAAGTGTATAGTAAGATGTCCCAATCCTTTTTGTTGCAAATTAAAGCATGTAAGTTATCTTATATATAGTAAAACACCCTCGAGGACACATGGTAATTTTCGTCTAGTCATGTTCATCATGTTAAGTTGATTCACATTCGTTACTTTGATGATTTGATATGTGGGTGGACCGGTGTTTAGGTGTTGTTCTTACTTGAACAAACAATCTACTTACGATTTTCCCTCTCGCAAGCATCCACAACTACGAAAGAACAATTAATACAAATCTAACCATAACATGAAACATGTGGATCCAAATCAATCCCTTACGGAATAGCGCATAAAACTAGGGTTTAAGATTCAGTCACTCTTGCAAACCACCATCTACTTATTACTCCACAATGCCTTCCCTTATGCCCAAATATGGTGAAGTGTCACGTAGTCGACATTCACATGACACAACTAAAGGAAGCAACAACATACACATCGTCAAAATATCGAACGAATACCAACTTCACATGATTACTTCTAACAAGATTTCTCACATGTCCTCGAGAACAAAAGCAACTGCTCACAAATCATCACCATGTTCAAGATCATAGGTATAATGAATATCATAAAGGATTTGAACATATTATCTTCCACCAAGTAAACCAACAAGCATCAACTATAAGATGTAATCAACAGTACTAGTAGTCCCGAGGTACCAATCTGAGTTTTTGAGACAAAGATTGCATACAAGAGATGAACTAGGGTTTGAGATGAGATGGTGTTGGTGAATATGTTGATGAAGATTGGTCCTCCCATGAAGGAGGAAGCGTTGGTGATGACAATGGCTTCGATTTCCCCCTCCATGAGGGAAGTTTCTCCAGCAGAATTAGTCTACCGAAGAGCAGAAGTGCCTCTGTCCAGGTTTCGACCTCGAGACGGTGACGCTTCATCCTGAAAGTATCTTCTTGATTTTTGTTCTAGGTCAAAACCCAGCATATAACAGAAGAGGGGGGGGGTCGGAGGTTGCATGTGGGTCTGCCAAGCCATCAGGGTGTGCCCTATTGGCTTGGCACGAACACATGACCCCCCTCCGTTACTTATTGGCCCCAATAATTCAGATATATTCCACAAAAATTCCTCGTGAAGTTTTAAGCCATTTGGAGTCCAGAAAATTTCCAGCTTTTCCCATGGCTTTGAGGTCCAAAATTCCAGTTTCATACAATTTCCCTCCTTGTGTTGGACCTTGTAAATTAAGAGAGAAAAGGCATTAGAATTGTATCATAAGATGGAATAACGCTCAAGAATACTATAAGTATCAATAATAAATCATGATGCAAAATAGCAAATCACCCCATGACCACATAATTAGAGAGATAGAGGGAGGTAAAAAAATACGGGCATGAGATCAGCATGAATATTAACATAGCAACAAGTTTTCATCATATAACTTATCATAAACAAGTAACAACCTATCCACAATTATAGGAGCATGAAGCATAAACATTATTGACAACCAACAAACTATGTTCTTAGTCATTAAGACAAACACAATTCATCATATTTCAGAGAAGAGTATATGTAAGAGCTTTTATTTTAGCAAGTTCACATACTCAACCACCATTTAGTCTTCTATGATCGCTCACACTCAATGCATATTTTTGGAGCAAACATTTCCATTGGACGCTGAAAGTGCATGCTATGCCCCTAATTGTCTTTTGGTGTTAATGACTGCACATACATAGGAAACTAATCCTATTTGTTGAGTGTATCTCAGGACGGCAAGTACTTTAGTAGATTAAGATTTCTGTGCCAAAGGTTGCCTGAAAAGATTGGTGAGTTATATTTCAAGAAGACTCGGTATTAAGAAGAGATGCTGTAGAATCGTCTTTTGAGTTTACTGATATTGAGTATAGGGATCCCGCACTATTAAGAGGGGATCACAGGCTTTGCAAGAAACTTGCTCATACCACATCTCTACAATCATATCAAACATCACATATTATCCACTCTCTACAATTCAACATATGTCCTATCTCGGAAATCCGGCTACTTCCGGACGTCCGAGGGCCGGACATCCGGCCAAGCTTCGGAAATCCGCAGCCAGACATGAGTAGTTTGTACACACTATATCTCGGAAATCTGGCTCCCTCCGGACGTCCGAGGGCCGGACATCCGGCCAAGCTCCGGAAATCCGGAGGCCAACACCAGTTGGTTGTGTGCACTATATCTCGAAAATCCGGCCCCCTCCGGACGTCCGAGCTCCGGATGTCCGACCCCCGTCGGAAATCCTGAAGCCACCACCAGAAGAAATTGTGTTGTATAACACGGACTTCCGGGCCACTCCGGACGTCCGGCTGCTGATGAATTCGAATAGGTTCAGGCTCACCTACAGGCCTCGGACGTCCGACCCCTGTCGGTCGTCCGGCCGCTGATGAATTCAGTTGAGCTCCAGTCATGCCTACAGGTCTCGGAAGTCCGACTCCCTCCGGACGTCCGGTCCCTCACGGACGCCCGGACTTCCGACAAGTGTCGGACGTCCGGACCCTGTGTGACTTATTGCACCTCCAACGGCTGGATTTCACTCCACACTATATATACTCTTCTCCCACCTCGAGAAAGGGTGTTCAACACAGCTAAGATACATCCAAGAACACCTTTCCTCTCACTCACTCTTGTCTACACTAAATCCTAGATCCCAAGAGCATTTGTGAGTCCTTTAGAGTGTTGTTCCAATCAAAAGAAAGATCGTCTCCCTCTCCTCCTTCCCACCAAAGTGATTTGTGATTTGAGCAAGTTTTGAGCAATCCCCGTGATCTTGTTACTCTTGGAGGTTGGAGACTCCTAGGCGGTAGGAGTCTTCGGAGAGGAATCAAACCATTGTGATATCCCCCGGAAAGTTTGTGAAGGTTTGGAAGCCACCTCAAGGCTTACCACTAGTGGTTGAGAAACGCCTTCGTGGAGTTATCTCAAAGGGAGAATAGGGTGAGCCTTCGTGGCGTTGGTGTGCCTTCGTGGTAACATCCGCCCCTCTAACGGTGACGTAGCTTCCCTCCAAGGAAGTGAACATCGGGATACATCCTTGTCTCTCTCGGAGTTTCGGTTATTCCTAACCCTAACTCTCTACTTGTGTTAATCCTTATTACATACTTGTATTTGCTTATTGCTTACCGCTTGCGTTGCTTCACTCCTAATAGCTTACTCTTTGTCATAGAAATTATTAGGGTTACACTTATATTCCGCACTTTAGCCTAAAATTGCTAAGTAATTGTTAAAATTTGGATTTGTACCTATTCACCCCCCTCTAGGTCCATCTCGATCCTTTTCAATTGGTATCAGAGCCTCGTGCTCTATTTGTGTGGCTTAACCGCCCTAGAGCGAGATGGACATGGATCCAGCTGCAGTAGCTCCAGTGCAGAGGGACGGGACTTCCGCAGAAGTCAAGTCTTTCACCTCTGAGGACCTGGAACAGGCCCTTGCCAAGCAAAAAGAGGAGCATGATGCTTCTCTTGAGTCCATAATTCAAATGAGACTAGCATCACTAACCACGGGGACAACCACGTCCCCGAGGGCCTCAGGGCCCCACGTGCACGGTACTTCATTTGGCAAACCTCCTCCGGAGAGGAACCAAACCAGTGTTCCATGGCTTTATGCTAAGTCTCAAATTGAGAAACCTAAGTACAATCCTGGAGGAAAACCTCCCTTGCTTGATGACAATTCCGATTTTGCTTTGTGGAGAGTTGGTATGCAGGATCATCTTAGGTACGCCAATGATGAGATGCTGGACATCCTCGAGCATGGGTACAATCCTGTTGATCCAAGATGCCTGACGCCCAGAGAAACTTATGACAAGCATCTCAATGACACTGCGATCATGTGCATAAGAAAGGGGATGAATGACAAGCAACGAAGACCTTACATTCACATCACAAGTGCCAAGGAATTGTGGGACAACATCATAAGGACCAAGACCGGTACCTCCACTCTTCGGCTTGCTCAATATGAAATTGCCAAGGGGCAATTACAGAATTTCTGTATGGAAAAGGGTGAATCTCCCAAGCAACTACTAGAACGGCTCATGACTCTCGCCGCAGACATTGAGTCATGTGACTGTGACAAGACGCAATATGGTTTCAATTTGACCAAGAGATTTCTTGTGGACAAGTTACTTCACGCTCTTGCTCCATATCACCATCAAATGGTATGGGACATGAGACATCATCATGCCTTCAAAGAAATGACTCCGGATGACATGATATCCACTTTCCAACTATTTGAAGAGTCAAAGGAAAATGCAACAAAGCACCTAGCCATGCATGGCACTTCAACATCAAAGATCAACCTTGCTTTGAAAGCCAAGCATGAGTATGACGAAGAAGAAAGTGAAGAAGAAGAAGGTGATGATGACTGTCAAGATGGTGATGATGTTGACTCTGATGAAAGCCCATCTTTTGAGGACATTGCCCTCTTTGTGAAGAAGTTCAGTGCAGGGAAGTTCAAGGGAAGATTTCCAAAGAAGAAGGTAAGGAAATGCTATAACTGTGAGGAAACCAACCACTTCTCCAACGACTGCCCTTATGAGAAGAGAGAAGACAAACCAAGGTTTCCAAAGACCTTCGTAAAGAAGAAGTTACCAAACCCTATGAACTCCAAGTCCAAAAGGACAGATGGAAGAGCAATGGTTGCTCAAGAAGAATTAGATCGAGAAGATGTTGGTGGAGTTGCCGAAGTAGCTCAAGATACACAGAGTACTTTGAGGCTAGTCAACAAAAGTGGTGATGTTGTTCACTACAACTATATGAAGGACCACAAGGGAAACGCTCACAAGTGTCTGATGGCAAAGACTGCCATGGGAGATGGAGAAGACCAAAGCTCCCATGATAAGGTTAAGGTAACTCCACGGCTAAACTCTTTCAGTCTAGCTTCTACCCCTTCTGATGAGTATCTTGATGCGGAAGATCATTATGAGGATAACTATTTAGATCATCCCATGTTTGCTAAAATGAACAAATTTATGGGCTCTCTCAAAGGAAAGAAGCTCACTATGTTTCACATACTTATGGAAATGGTGAGTAAGCACACCAATACCATCAAGGAACTCGAAACCCTCATCACTGAGGAGAAGGAGAGAAATGAACTCCTTGAGCAGAAAGTCCTTTATGAGGAAGCACAAAATGATGCATTATGTTCAAAAGTAGGTGAAAACCTTGATAAACATGCTAATGATCTTGCCTCCTTGAAAAAAGCTGAAAATGTGTGCAGAGAATTACTAAATGATAAAGACCGACTTGTGAACTCTCATGCTTCTCTTTCTAAGGACTGTGAGCGTCTATCCTTGTTTCTCAAAGACAAGGAAGAGAAACTCACTGTTCTTACAAAGAGCTTTGAGGCACTTAAGGTCACTTATCTTGACACTCTAGCTAAGGCCTACTCTTCACCTATTATCAATGTTGATACCTGCACTACTAACCCTAGTAGTGAACTGACATCTATCCGTGAGGAAAACTGTTCATTAAGGGCACAGCTAGACAGAGGTCTCATGACATGTGCACAAGGACAAAAGACTCTCAATGAGATCTTAAGTCGACACAATGGAGGTGTTGCAAAGGAAGGGCTTGGGTTCAACCCAAGTACTGCCAAGAAAAGTGCATCTCCTCTGAAGTGTACCACTCCTCTTAAGGAAATATTTGTACCAGAGGGACACATGGAGAAAGGTAAGGTTGTGAGTGGATCGGCCACTAGGGGTCCGTCTGCTCACAACAAGACAACCGAATTCATGCCGCCATCCTATGTACTGCACAAATCAAAGGAAGGAGAGGTCTATGCTAAATTTGTTGGTCCCCGTAATGCATTTCGATTCTATGCTATTTGGGTCCCTAAGACTCTTGTAACTAATGTGAAAGGCCCCATGACAAAATGGGTACCTCAAACCAAGTCTTAATTCTTTACAGGCTGTTTTCTCCGGTGGAGCAAAATGGGCGATCGACAGTGGATGCACCAATCATATGACCGGAGATAGTAACTTGCTCTATGACTTCATGCAAGCCATTCGACCATACATGAGCATTGTATTTGGTGGAGGGTCGAAAGGGCAGGTAATTGGGTTGGGAAAGGTGGCAATCACTAATGACATGTCTATTGCAAACGTCATGCTTGTTCAATCTCTTCAATATCATTTACTTTCAGTTCGCCAATTTGCTTCCGTCGGTTATGACACACTATTTGGACTAACGGATGTGAAAGTCTTTAAGAGAGACACTCTTGAAGTGGCTTTTGTTGGAGAGTTGGATGGCAACCTTTACACGGTTGATTTCTCGAAAGAGAGCACTTTCCATACAACTTGTCTAATGGCCAAGGCCGACATGGGATGGCTGTGGCATCGCCGGCTTGCCCATGTTGGCATGAAAAATCTTCAAAATCTCTTAAACGGTAATCACATCCTTGGACTAACAAATGTATCTTTTAAGAAAGATCGTGTGTGCAGTGCATGCATAGCTGGGAAGCAACATCAATCAAGACATCCACCCAAGAATGTTGTATCCACTTCGAGGCCGTTAGAGATCCTTCATGTGGATCTATTCGGGCCTCCTTCATGGGCAAGTCTTGGAGGGAAAAAGTATGGCCTAGTCATTGTTGATGATTACTCAAGATATACATGGGTGTTCTTTCTCAAGTCCAAGGACGAGACAAAGGTCACTTTCATTGATTTTGCCAAACAAGCCCAGCGGAAGTTTGACAAGGACATTAAGGCAGTAAGAAGTGATAATGGCTCTGAGTTCAAGAACTACACCCTAGAAGAATTTCTGAGTGATTAGGGGATTGAACATGAGTACTCCGCACCCTACACTCCCCAACAAAATGGTGTGGCAGAAAGGAAGAACCGGACACTTGTGGAAATGGCAAGGTCCATGTTAGATGAATACAAGTCACCACATAGCTTTTGGGCTGAGGTCGTCAACACAGCATGTCATGCATCAAACCGGCTCTTCCTCCGATCAATATTGGAGAAAACTCCGTATGAGCTCCTAACTGGGAACAAGCCCAATGTTAAGTACTTTCGTGTGTTTGGATGCAAATGCTTCATCCTCAACAAACGGGAGCGGTTAGGAAAATTTCAATCCAAAACAACTGAGGGGATTTTTGTTGGCTATGGATCAAACTCTCACGCCTACACAGTCTACAACAAATCCACTGGATGTGTTATAGAAACCTGTGACGTGACGTTTGATGAATTTAACCACTCCCATGGGGAGCAAGTTGATCTAAATGATGCAGGTGAAGAAGACTCCCCACAAGATATCTTAAACATGGGTGTAGGTGCACTTTTGCCTATGGAACAAAGACCCCATGATGATGATGAAGATGATGAGAACATCTCGCATCCTCAAGACGGTTCACTACCCGTACCTCCACAAGATACTAGCACACCCATCATGCCAGTTGTTGAGGATCAAGTAGGAGATGACACTCAAGAACAAGTTGATCTTCAAGAGGTAGACCAAAGTATGGGCATGCTTGATGATGAACCTCAACAGGTGCAACGCGAAGAGGAATATCTTCCTCCGCACATAAATGATCCATATGTTGAGGACATTGATGATGGAAACGAAGTTGAACCTCATGAAACCTTGACCTCCATCATGCCACGTGTGGCCGGTCGTGTTGATATTGATCAAATCCTCACAGGTGTATCGGAAGGTAGAGGGACTCGTAAACAATTAACAAACTTTTGTGCTCACTTTTCGTTTGTCTCTAGTACCGTGCCACACAGGGTTCAGGATGCACTATGTGACAACGACTGGTTACTTGCTATGCAAGAAGAGCTAAACAGTTTCACACGCAATGAAGTATGGTCATTGGTAGAACGACCAACTGAAGAACATAATGTTATTGGAACTAAATGGATTTTCAAGAACAAGGAAGATGAGAACGGGACTGTTCTACGCAACAAGGCAAGGTTAGTAGCACAGGGGTACTCCCAAGTTGAAGGTTTGGACTTTGGTGAAACTTTCGCCCCTGTTGCTCGTCTTGAGTCCATTCACATTTTATTGGCATATGCTGCTTTCAATGGTTTTACCTTGCATCAAATGGATGTGAAAAGTGCTTTTCTTAACGGTCCTCTACAAGAAGAGGTATATGTATCACAACCACCTGGGTTTGTTGACCCTCATCACAAAGACCATGTATATAAACTTCACAAGGCACTTTATGGTCTTAAACAAGCACCCCGTGCTTGGTACGATCATCTTAAGAAGTTCCTACTAGATGATGGCTTTGTGGTGGGGGTGATTGATCCCACTCTTTTTACTAAGAGGGAAAATGGTGATTTGATCTTATGCCAAATCTATGTAGATGACATCATTTTTGGTTCTCCTAACATCCATTTGTGCAAGAAGTTTGCGGCCTCCATGACCAAGACCTTTGAGATGTCACTCAACACAGACTTGAATTCTTTCTTGGTTTTCAAATACAACAATTTCAAGAAGGGATTTTCTTGTCTCAAACTAAGTATCTCAAGGACATTCTTGAGAAATTTGATATGACAAATGCTAAACCAATGAAGACACCCATGGCCACCGATGTGGTTTTAAATGAAGACTCAAACGGTATCCCTTTTGACCCATCTACTTATCGCTCCATGATTGGTTCGCTGCTTTACCTTTGCGTATCTCGACCGGACATCATGTCAAGTGTAGGAATATGTGCTAGATTTCAAGCTTCCCCTATGGAAAGCCATCACACGGCGGTTAAGCACATTCTTAGATACCTTGTTCACACCCCAAAGTTAGGCTTATGGTACCCTAAGGATGCAAAGTTTGATCTTATTGGGTATTCTGATGCGGATTGGGCCGGTGATAAAGTGGGACGAAAATCCACTTCCGGTGCATGTCAGTTTCTTGGACGCTCATTGGTTAGTTGGTCCTCGAAGAAGCAGAACTGTGTTTCTCTCTCCACGGCCGAGGCCGAATATATTGCAGCCGCAAGTTGTGCTACTCAATTGCTATGGATGAGGCAAACACTGAAGGACTATGGTATCATGTATCGACACGTTCCTCTTCTCTGTGATAATGAAAGTGCCATAAAGATCTCCGTAAACCCCATTGATCACCCTGGCACAAAACATATTGATATTAAGTATCATTTCTTGAGAGACCATGTGCAAAAGGGTGACATTGATATTACCCATGTGGGTACCGACATGCAGTTAGCCGACATTTTCACCAAGCCACTTAGCGTAGCTAGGTTCTGTCAACTTAGGCGTGAACTTGGTATCTTGGAGCTTGACAACATATCTTGAAATCTTGCACACATACATACACTCACATTATGGTTGTGTCTTGATGTGCGCATATATTTAGGGGGAGTGCGTCGTACGTCTATGTGTTTTTAAGCTTACAACGTACGCACAGATCATTTCATGCATGTAATGCTTCTAGAAAAACACTGCTCATAGAAATACACAGCTCAAGTCATCATCATCACAACAAAATTACCAGAACTGCCCCCCTCCTCTCTCTCTCGGACGTCCGGCTCATCTCGGACGTCCGACGCCAGAAAACCCTCCAGACGTCCGACGCCTCTCGGACGTCCGGCGCCAGAACATCCTCCAGCCGTCCGACACCTCTCGGACGTCTGACCTCCGGACGTCCGAGGCCTCTCGGACGTCCGACGCCTCGGGGCCTCTATATAAAGCTGGGCGCGGGGCTGGGCCTTTTACCCTAATCCCCTGCGCCCCACTTTCCCCAGCCGCCGCCGCCAGCCCTGGGAGCAGCTCGAGGAGCTCCTCCCCAACGCCGCCCTCCTCGAGATCGCACCGATCTCCTCCGCGGATCCCCTTCTCCTCTGTCCGTACCCTTCACGGGATCCCTCTCAGGTTGCTCCTCCGTCTTTTCTCGCGTGGATTTGATTTATCCCTTGTCTCTCCTTGTTCGTTCCTCATTTGGGGATTCTTCATCCGCGTAGGGCTCCATGGGCAAGACCAAGCACACCGCTCGGAAGACCGTGGCCGGCTCATCCTCTCGCATCCCTATGAACACGGGGTCGGAATCGGATGACCCACTCCGTCCCTTCAAACGGGCTGCCCGGCGTCCTCCGCCCCGGCAGTCGCCGTCTCCATCACCGTCTGATGATGCTGACCCCGACTTCGAGGAGGAGATTGCCACCGAGGAACTTCCTCAACCCGTCGCTCGAAGGTCCAAGCTCGGGTCTCGCAGGGCATCCTACATGCCACAACCGCCTCCTGCCCAGCCTGAAGATGAAGCTCGCCACATCTCCTTAGAGCCCCCTGCCACGTTAGGTCGTGATATTACCACCTTTACCACTGTTGGGGCAGCTTCCTATTTTAATTTCCGCCGCGACGTAAATCAATACGAGGTCGGCAGTGATTCTACGGATTCACGTTTTCACACAAACGTCCAGGCTGACGTCTTTTCCACGGTCATAGTTCCTAAGGGGTTATCCAATCATCTTTACATTGATATTGAGCACATTCGCAAGCATCCGGCGAAATATCCGGGTGCCTTTGAGATTATTGAGTCTTCGGGGCTTGCCGCCCCGTTTGCTTTTCATTGCGACTATAATGCTGCTGCCATTCACCAGTTCTATGCCACGTGTCATTTTGGCACCGACAACACTGTCACCTGGATGACCTCTGATGTTCGCCTCAAAGCCACTTATGCTACTTTTGTTGCCGCTCTGGGTTTTCCCCATTCCGGTCATAAAATACATAAGGATGATCCTAACCATGCACCTAAGAACATTGAAGTGTGTGGACACCTCCTCAAACCACTAAGTGAGCTTGATGAGGATGAGCACCAGAAGGACCTTAACCAGGTATCCATCTGGCGCTCACCCTTCTTCATTATATTTCAGTGTGTCATCCGCACCATCTATCCCAAGATGGGTGATAAGGGTTCTTCCAGTGGATATTGCATCTATATCATGTACCACTTGTTCGAGAACCCCAAGACCAAAATCAATGTGCCCCATTTCCTATGGCATGAGATTCGGCTTGCTAGCTTTCAGTACAAGCGAGCCTTTCCTCATGCTCCTTTCATCCAGTCTCTTATTAACCACGTTGCTGATTTCTCTGTGGCTACCACTCACATCCATCGCAAGTGGCAAATTCCCGCTCACATGGCGAATGATTTTGCTCCCAAGGGTGCCCCTTCTTCCTCTACCACCACTCGCCGCACTGCTGCATGGGCTGCCACCCCTTCATCTAGCTCCGCGTCTCCCGGTCGCATTGCCAAATTCCTTGGCAAAGCTCACTCTGCCCTGATGAAGGCTGTCTCCTTTCAGTGTGGTCAAACCCATGATGTGGTTTCCCGCTTAGTTTCCTCTCAGAATGCCCTCAAGGCTCGTCTGAGAGCCTCGGGCGATCTTACTGTGAGTGATGATGAGGCCCCTCCTGCTGCTCTTTCCATTGATTTTGGCTTCCCTTCTGGTCCTGAGTGGTCTGAGTTCTTTGACGAGGCTGGGGGCAGTGGTTTGGCTGATGCTGATGATGATGATGATGAGCTCTGAGCTTGGTTGGTGTTATTGATGGCTCCCTTTTTGGTACTTGGTGGCAAAGGGGGAGTAATGTATCGTAGTTAAAATTTTATTCTCGTCATTTTTAGTCTTTGGAGATCTAATGTAATGGATACAATTCATGTATGGCTACTTATGAATGGTTGTGATTTGCTATGATATCATCATAGACTATTATGTCTTGCTCTTTTATTTCTATGATGATCTATTATTCTTCCATGTTGATCCATTTGGAGCTTCGATTTCTTTATCATGCATATCCTAAGGGGGAGCTCCGTACTAAAATATCTCCTAGACTATAATGTATGGTTAATATTTTTGAGACCTATGTATATGTTGTCATCAACTACCAAAAAGGGGGAGATTGAAAGTGCATGCTATGCCCCTAATTGTCTTTTGGTGTTAATGACAGCACATACATAGGAAACTAATCCTATTTGTTGAGTGTATCTCAGGACGGCAAGTACTTTAGTAGATTAAGATTTCTGTGCCAAAGGTTGCCTGAAAAGATTGGTGAGTTATATTTCGAGAAGACTCGGGATTAAGAAGAGATGCTGTAGAATAGTCTCTTGAGTTTACTGATATTGAGTATAGGGATCCCACACTATTAAGAGGGGATCACAGGCTTTGTGAGAAACTTGCTCATACCACATCTCTACAATCATATCAAACATCACATATTATCCACTCTCTACAATTCAACATATGTCCTATCTCAGAAATCCGGCTACCTCCGGACGTCCGAGGGCCAGACATCCGGCCAAGCTTCGGAAATCCGCAGCCAGACACCAGTAGTTTGTACACACTATATCTCGGAAATCCGGCTCCCTCCGGACGTCCGAGGGCCGGACATCCGGCCAAGCTTCGGAAATCCGGAGGCCAACACCAGTAGGTTGTGTGCACTATATCTCGGAAATCCGGCCCCTCCGGACGTCCGAGCTCCGGATCTCCGACCCCCGTCAGAAATCCGGAAGCCACCACCAGAAGAAATTGTGTTGTATAACACGGACTTCTGGGCCACTCCGGACGTCCGGCTGCTGATGAATTCGAATAGGTTCAGGCTCACCTACACGCCTCGGACGTCCGACCCCTGTCGGTCGTCCGGCCGCTGATGAATTCAGTTGAGCTCCAGTCATGCCTACAGGTCTCGGACGTCCGACTCCCTCCGGACGTCCGGTCCCTCACGACGCCCGGACTTCCGACAAGTGTTGGACGTCCGGACCCTGTGTGACTTATTGCACCTCCAATGGCTGGATTTCACTCCACAGTATATATACTCTTCTCCCACCTCGAGAAAGGGTGTTCAACACAGCTAAGATACATCCAAGAACACCTTTCCTCTCACTCACTCTTGTCTACACTAAATCCTAGATCCCAAGAGCATTTGTGAGTCCTTTAGAGTGTTGTTCCCATCAAAAGAAAGATCGTCTCCCTCTCCTCCTTCCCACCAAAGTGATTTGTGATTTGAGCAAGTTTTGAGCAATCCCCGTGATCTTGTTACTCTTGGAGGTTGGAGACTCCTAGGCGGTAGGAGTCTTCGGAGAGGAATCAAACCATTGTGATATCCCCCGGAAAGTTTGTGAAGGTTTGGAAGCCACCTCAAGGCTTACCACTAGTGGTTGAGAAACGCCTTCGTGGAGTTATCTCAAAGGGAGAATAGGGTGAGCCTTCGTGGCGTTGGTGTGCCTTCGTGGTAACATCCGCCCCTCTAACGGTGACGTAGCTTCCCTCCAAGGAAGTGAACATCGGGATACATCCTTGTCTCTCTCGGAGTTTCGGTTATTCCTAACCCTAACTCTCTACTTGTGTTAATCCTTATTACATACTTGTATTTGCTTATTGCTTACCGCTTGCCTTGCTTCACTCCTAATAGCTTACTCTTTGTCATAGCAATTATTAGGGTTACACTTATATTCCGCACTTTAGCCTAAAATTGCTAAGTAATTGTTAAAATTTGGATTTGTACCTATTCATCCCCCTCTAGGTCCATCTCGATCCTTTTTAGACGCATAGGAAGATAGGGGCTTAATTGGTTCTGCCACCCAACTTATTTACCTCAAGGATAATGTCAACGATAATGACTCATGATCTCCTACGTACAACTCGATATATATATATATATATACATACAAATATATATATATGTATGTATATATATATATATATATATGGATCTTTCCCCGACACATGATGCTTGGCAACTAAAGAATTAATAGGTTGGAATAGGGATAAACATTATTGACTCTTGCATAAAATTAAATACATGATAGTAACATATAGGCCCTTCACATAGGGAAGTAGAGGTTGGCATGGGCTTTTAATTTAGGATGTGCAAACTCTTAATGTAAATGAATGTCAATTTATATTGCCCCTTATGATAGCAACCTTTATTATGCAGTCTATCACTTTTATTTCTTTGCCATGACAAGATCGTATAAAGATTATTTTCCCTTAAAATAAAATATCATACATATTTAGGAGCAATTTCTATTGCTTTCTGCACTGATGAGAACTTACTTGAAGGATCTTATTTAATCCATAGGTAGGTATGGTGGACTCTCGTGGTAAGAAACTGGCTTTAAGGGTTATGGATGCACAAGTAGTGTCTCTACTTAGTGCGGATTTTTGGGCTAGCAAAAGATCTTAGACAATCACCACATGTTAGAGGATTCATGAAAATATAACTTATTTGTGAATGTGTACAAGTATAACTCATTACAATGTCTTCCTGGTCCAACATCAACTATCTGATCATATAGAAAATATTTGATGGGGGCTCACAATCATAAAAGATGTCCAATATAGTGTATTTGTATGTGAACCTCCTCTCCTCTTTAATAACTTTGCATGAGTTATATCAATGACCAACACTATGTTTGTTAACTCCCAACAACTTTTATTAAACATACTTCGTTTTATGTGAAGTCATTACTCCCCATGGGATTAGCATATAATCTTTCTATTTATTTTTATTTCATTGTTATGATTGATGCATGAGAGTAAACCAAGAAAACACAAACTAATATTTATTATATATCTCTCACACTCGGTTATAGGGACAGATAGATCATGAAGCAAATACTCTAAGCAAAACGATACTAAACTTTTATTCTTCCAGATCACGAAATAATTAAGGATCGAACTAAGATAGTTGATGATGTAAAAGTGGTAGTGATACGATACCGTAGCACCTCCCCCAAGCTTGGAACAAGCTAAGGGTGGTGCCCATACCATGTACTCAAGTGTCGTTCTTTGGTGATGGTGGTGATGATGTAATCTTCTTAGCAAAGATGCTCCTTAGAATGTAGATATCCTCCTTAAGATTGCCAACCTCTCACATAAGGTCTAGATTCTCCTTGCGAAGTTTGTTGGTGACGATCGTTGCTCCTTCCATCAAAGGATGGGTTTTACTAGAGAAGGCAACAATAGTGTCTACCTACATATGGTGATAAGGGGTACATTGAGTATTGGAAGGTGTAACCTTGTCTGGTAGTCTCAACTTTTTGAAATCCACATGCATATCTCTAGTTTGAGGTAGAGGTACTTCCTCGTCTTCTTCGTCACTCGAAGGATCGATCCTTTTTAGATCAGCCTCCACCTCTTCCTCCATTGACCACCCATAAGGACCAGTATCCCCATAAACTTGGGGATTGGCGATGAGTTCTGAGACATAGCTCTCCACGTGTGAATATTGCGATGACATATTGCTTCTAAATCTGTCAGAAAAAACAACCCAAAACAAGGACAAAGGAGAAACTCGCGATGCGTGATCAAAACATACGGGAGTATATATAATGAATTCTTCGAGGTCATAATATGTGTTTGAGAAGAAAATGGAGTCCGGGAGGCACATAAGGTGCTCCCAAGCCATCAGGGCGCGACCAGGGGGTGGTTGTGCCATGTTGGTTTGGGACTCCCTCGTGGGTCCTCTCGGCTGGTTTTTATTTTTGTAGTTTTTATAATATTCCAAAACTGACAGAAATTATTTGTATGGAATTTTTGGAGTCGGTTTACTTACCATATCACATACCTACCCCTTTTCAGGGTTCTGGAGCGTTCCGGAAGGTCTCTCTTACATTTTCTTTCGGTGTCATCACTTCAAAAATATTAGTTTCAACATTAATGGGCGTACCCGAGTTATAATGTTTAATTCTCTTCCCATTAACCACTCTCAGATTTGTGCCTTCGGCATTGTTGATCTTAATAGCTCGGGAGCAATAAACTTCTTCGACGATATATGGTTCTTCCAATTTGGAGGGAAGTTTTCTTGCAAAAAATCTGAATCAAGAATTGTACAAAATAACTAGATCACCAATTTTAAATTCTTGTTTTTGGATTCTTTAGTCATGCCATCTTTTAACTTTTTCTTTAAACAACTTGCGATTTTCATAGGCTTGTGTCCTCCTTTCATCCACAGAGATAATATCAAATAACCTCATTTCACCGACAAGTTTGAAATCATAGTCAAGTTCTTTAATTACCTAATAATATTTGTGTTCTAATTAAAGAGGTAAATGACATGCTTTTCCATAGACCATTTTATACGGAGACATTCCCATAGGATTTTTGTAAGCAGTTCTATAAGCCCACAAAGCATCATCAACTTTTTAGACCAATTCTTTCTAGATCCATTGACAGTCTTTTGCAAGATCAATTTTATTTCTCGATTGCTCACTCAGCTTGACCGCTATACTAAGGGTGACAAGGTGATGCAATTCTATGGTTAACATCATATTTGGCTAGAAGTTTGCGGAAAGCACCATGAATAAAATGTGAACCACCATTAGTCATTAAATATCTAGGAACTCCAAACCTCGGGAAAATAACATCTTTAAGCATTTTAATAGAAGTGTTATGATCAACACTACTAGTTGGAGTAGTTTCTACCCACTTAGTAACATAATCAACAACTAAAATATGAGTATACCCATTAGAGGAAGGAAAAGATCCCATATAATCAAAACCCCATACATCAAATGGTTCTATAACAAATGAATAATTCATAGGAATTTCCTGACGTCTATTGATATTACCAATTCTTTGACATTCATCACAATAGAGGATAAGCTTACTTTCATGTTTGAAAAGAGTAGGCAAATAAAAACCAGACTGTAGTACCTTATGTACCAGCGTGGTGTCCTTTGTATGCCTTGGAATATATTTATCAACAATGTAATTAGCATAATCTGAATACCAAGGAATGCTATGGAAGCTTTTATAACAGCTAATTGTTCATTAGGAAAACTATCATCAATGGGCAGTGGGTCATCAAGAACATTTTACATCCTAGATAAATTATCTTCTACTGGATTTCAGCTCCATTTTTATCAACAATATGCAAATCAAACTCTTGAAGTAAAAGCATCCACCTAATTAGTCTAGGCTTAGCATCTTTGTTTTCCATAATGTATTTAATAGCACCATGATCAGTGTGAATGGTAACCTTAGAATCAACAATATAGTGTCTAAACTTATCACATGCAAAGACAACTCCTAAAAATTCTTTCTTAGTAGTAGAATAATTTCTTTGAGCATTGTTTAGAGTCTTACTAGCATAATGTATAACATTCAACTTTTTGTCTACTCTCTGCTCTAGAACAACACCAACAACATAATCACTAGCATCGCACATAACTTCAAAAGGTAGGTTCCTATCAGGTGGTTGAACAATAGGTGTAGGATTGAAAGTATGTATAGAGTGGGGGTGATTAGACTACTTGATAAGATAAAAAAATTGCCTTTTCCCAATTTTACATGAGAGGCAGCTACAACAGTTATAACATGTCAAGTACACCCTACAGATGCAGTTCTAATAGTATAGCAGCGAAAAGTAAACATGCAAGTGTAAAGTAGAGGAGCAAGGTAGGGAGATCAAATTCATGAGGTTGACACGGCGATTTTTGGCATGGTTCTGATAGGTGGCGCTATCGTACGTCCATGTTAGTGGAGACTTCAACCCACGGAAGGTAACGACTACGAGAGTCGACACATGGCTCCACCCACAAGGGGTCTGATGACCCACAAGTATAGGGGATCAATCATAGTCCTTTCCATAAGTAAGAGCGTCGAACCCAACGAGGAGCAGAAGGCTCTGATAAACGGTTTTCAGCAAGGTAATAACTGCAAGCACTGAAAGTAGCGGTAACAAGTGATGATGTAGTGAGGTGAAACGTAGCAAGTGAAAAGTAACAAGTAACAAGAATGACACTTCTGCAGGATCTGTCCCTGTTCATGTTCAGGCACACAACATCTAATAACACCATCTACTCCTTCCTTATAAAGGTGAGGATCGTCCCAAAAGTAGTGTCTCAAATCAAAGAAGAATTTCTTCTTTTGCTGGTAGGTGAAACTGGGTGGTATGTATTTGGCTACGATATAGTTTGCGTAATCAGCATACCACTGTGCACTATGTGAAGTGCGGATGACATTCAATTGCTCCTCAGGAAAGCTGTCATCAATAGGCCGTGGGTGATCAAGGACATTCTCTAGCCTGGACAAGTTATCTGCTACGGGGTTATCAGCACCCTTTCGGTCAACAACGTGCAAATCAAATTCCTGTAGCAGGAGAACCCATCTGATTAGCCTAGGCTTAGCATCCTTCTTCTCCATAAGGTACTTAATAGCAGCATGATCAGAGTGTATAATGACTTTGGAGTCAACTATATAAGATCTGAACTTTTCACATGCAAACACGACTGCTAAAAATTCCTTCTCCGTAGTGGCATAGTTTCTTTGGGCACCGTCTAGAGTTTTACTAGCGTAGTGAATAGCATCCAACTTCTTGTCAACTCTTTGTCCTAGAACAGCACCAACGGCATAATCACTAGCGTCACACATGATTTCAAAGGGCAAGTTCCAATCAGGTGGTTGAACAATAGGTGCAGCTATCAAGGCCTTCTTAAGTATTTCGAAAGCTTCCTCACAATTCTCATCAAAAACAAAAGGAACATCCTTCTGCAAGAGGTTGGTAAGAGGCCTAGAAATCTTAGAGAAGTCTTTAATGAACCTCCTATAGAAACCAGCATGACCTAGGAAACTTCGTATACCTCTGATATTCGTGGGGCAAGGCATTTTCTCAATTGCATCAACGTTAGCCTTATCAACTTCAATGCCTTTCTCAGAGATTTTGTGTCCTAAAACGATGCCTTCATTAACCATGAAGTGGCACTTCTCCCAGTTCAAGACGAGGTTGGTATCTTTGCATCTCTGTAAGACTCGATCAAGGTTGCTGAGGCAATCATCAAAGGAAGAACCGTAAACGGAGAAATCATCCATGAAAACCTCAATAATATTTTCACAAAAGTCAGAGAATATAGCCATCATACATCTTTGAAAGGTGGCAGGTGCATTGCATAAGCCAAAAGGCATATGTCTATAAGCAAAGGTACCGAAGGGGCAGGTGAAAGTGGTTTTATCCTGATCAGATTGTGCAACATGTATTTGCGAGAAGCCTGAATAACCGTCTAGAAAGCAGAAGTGTGTGTGTTTAGATAGCCTTTCCAGCATTTGGTCAATAAACGGCAAAGGATAATGGTCTTTCCTGGTTGCCTTGTTCAGTTTCCGGAAGTCTATCACCATCCTATAGCTAGTAATAATCCTCTGTGGGATTAGTTCATTCTTATCATTATGAACGACGGTGATACCTCCCTTCTTGGGTACGCAATGCTGGACTTACCCAATCGCTATGAGCAACAAGATAAATGATTCCTGCTTCCAGAAGCTTTAATATTTCTTTTCTCACGACCTCTTTCGTCCTAGGATTTAATCTCCGTTGATGATCAGCAACTGGCTTAGAATCAGGATCGATTTTAATCTTGTGCTGACATAGAGTGGGACTAATACCCTTAAGATCATCAAGAGTATATCCAATAGCAGCACGGTGCTTCCTCAAAGTTTTTAATAACTTCTTCTCTTCGTGATTCGTGAGGTGAGCACTAATAATAACAGGATATATCTCCCTCTCATCAAGATAGGCATACTTAAGAGTATCTGGTAACTGTTTTAGCTCGAACACAGGATCATCCTTTGGTGGGGGAGGATCCCCAAGCAGTTCAACAGGAAGATTATTCTTAAGAATAGGATATTGTTCTAAAACAATTTTATCTATCTCATCTCTTTCATCCATATGCACATCATTTTCATGCTCAAGCTGATATTGCTCTAAAGGATCCGTAGGAGGTACGACAATAGAGGCAAGATCAATGATTTCATCCCTACTAGACGACTCTTTTTCATGGGGTTGTCTTCCAAACTTGGAGAAGTTAAATTCATGAGACACACCCTCGAAACTAACAGTGACAGTCTGTTTAATGCAATCAATATGAGCATTGACAGTGTTGAGAAAGGGTCTACCAAATATGATGGGACAAAACCTATCTTGTGCAGTAGCAAGGACGAGGAAATCAGTAGGATACTTCGTCTTACCACACATGACTTCTACGTCTCTCACAATTCCCACAAGGCAGATAGTGTTTCTATTAGCTAGCGTAATAGTGACATCAATGGGTTCTAACTCAGCAGGTGCAATCTCATCTTTGATTTCATCATAAAGGGACCGGGGTATTGCACTAACACTAGCACCCATATCACATAAACCATGATAACAGTGATCTCCTATCTTGACAGAAACAACAGGCAGGCCAACTACAGGTCCGTATTTGTCTTTCGCGTGAGGTTTAGCAATTCTAGCAGAGTCCTCACAGAATTTGATAACATGCCCATCTATGTCTTCAACTAAGAGATATTTGATAATAGCAACACTAGGTTCAACTCTAATTTCCTCACGGGGTGCAAGTGGTCTAATGTAACCCCTACGTATCACAGTTGGAGCTTTAGAATAATCCTTTTTCCTAGCAGGGTAAGGTGGTTTCTCAGTGTAGGCACAAGGAACAATAGGATCATTATAGGCAATGGATTTCTCTTCAACTAGATTGGGTTTAACTATGTTGATTTCTACATAAGGATGATACTTAAACCACTTCTCTTTTGGAAGATCAATATGAGCAGCAAAAGATTCACATAGAGAAGCTACTATCTCAGAGTCAAGTCCATACTTAGCGCTAAAATCTCTAGAAGTGTTTGTCTCAACAAAAGATTTAACGCAATCAAACTGGAAATTCATACCTGACTCATTACCTTCTTCAAGCTCCCAATCTTCATAGTTACGTTTGATTCTTTCCAATAAATTCCACTTGTGGTCAATATCCTTCTTCATAAAAGAACCGGTACAAGAAGTGTCAAGCATGGTACGATCTTCATGAGAAAGCCGAGCATAAAAGTTCTGAGTGATAATTTCTCTCGAGAGCTCATGATTGGGGCATGAATATAGCATTGATTTAAGCCTCCCCCAAGCTTGAGCTATGCTTTCCCTGTCACGAGGCCAAAAGTTATAAATATAATTCCGATCACGATGTATTAAATGCATAGATTAAACTTTTGATGAAATTCCAATTTCAACCGATTGTAGTCCCATGATCCAGTATCATCACATAGCCTATACCATGTCAACGCCTTATCCTTCAAAGATAAAGGAAAGACTTTATTATTTACCTCATCCTCGGGCAAACCTGCAAGCTTAAATAAACCACAAACTTCATCTACATAGATTAGATGCAAGTCTGGATGTGAAGATCCATCTCCTGTAAAAGGATTAGCCAGCAGTTTCTCAAGCATACCCGAAGGATTTTCATAAAAGATATTTTCAGTAGGTACCTTAGGTTGAGGAGCACCTCCTCGTGCCTCCGTTCGTGGTGAAGATACCCTGAACAAATTCCTCAAAGGAACAGTTTCCATAGTGACAAGTTACAATAAATTTCAGCACAATATATAAATGTTTCCTTACCAAATTCCACTTACCAAAGGCGCTTCACTCCGCGGTAACGGCGCCAGAAAAGAGTCTTGATGACCTACAAGTATAGGGGATCAATCGTAGTCCTTTCGATAAGTAAGAGTGTCGAACCCAACGAGGAGCAGAAGGCTCTCATAAACAGTTTTCAGCAAGGTAATAACTGCAAGCACTGAAAGTAGCGGTAACAAGTGATGGTGTAGTGAGGTGAAACGTAGCAAGCGACAAGTAACAAGTAACAAGAGTAGCAATGGTGCAGCAAAGTGGCCCAATCCCTTTTGTAGCAAGGGACAAGCATGAACAAAGTCTTATAGGAGGAAAAACGCTCCCGAGGACACACGGGAATTTCTGTCATGCTAGTTTCATCATGTTCACATGATTCGCGTTCGTTACTTTGATAGTTTGATATGTGGGTGGACAAGCATCCCACTCATGATTAACCCCTCTCGCAAGCATCCGCAACTACGAAAGAAGAATTAAGACAACGTCTAACCATAGCATTAAACTAGTGGATCCAAATCAGCCCCTTACGAAGCAACACATAGACTGGGGTTTAAGCTTCTGTCACTCTAGCAACCCATCATCTACTTACTACTTCCCAATGCCTTCCTCTAGGCCCAAATATGGTGAAGTGTTATGTAGTCGACATTCACATAACACCACTAGAGGAAAAGACAACATACATCATATCAAAATACCGAACGAATATCAAATTCACATGACTATTAATAGCAAGACTTATCCCATGTCCTCAGGAACAAAAGTAACTACTCACAAAGCGTAATCATAATCGTGATCAGAGGTGTAATGAGTAGCATCAAGGATCTGGACATAAACTCTTCCACCAAGTAATCCAACTCGCATCAACTACAAAGAGTAATCAACACTACTAGCAACCTTACAAGTACCAATCGGAGCCGCGAAACGGAGATTGGTTACAAGAGATGAACTAGGGTTTGGAGATGAGATGGTGCTGATGAATATGTTGATGGAGACGAGTCCCCTCCGATGAGAGGAGTGTTGGTGATGACGATGGCGATGATTTCCCCCTCTGGGAGGGAAGTTTCCCCGGCAGGATCGTCCTGCCGAAGCTCTAGATTGGTTCTGCTCAAGTTCCGCCTCGTGGCGGCGGGGAATCCACGAAAAAGCTCCGCCCTCATTTTTTTCCGGATGAAACCCTTCATATAGCAGAAGAGGGGGGCCAGTGGACCACCAGGGTGCCCACAAGCCCTGTTGCCGCGACCACCAGGCTTGTTGGCCCCTGGCAGCTCCCCTGTGTCACTTCTTTCGCCCAGTATTTTTTATATATTCCCAAAAAATTCCATGTTGATTTTCAGGGCATTTGGAGTTGCGCAGAATAGAGGACTCAGACTTGCTCCTTTTCTAGTCCAGAATTCCAGCTGCCGGTATTCTCCCTCTTCAAATAAACCTTGCAAAATAAGAGAGAAAAGGCATAAGTATGGTACCACAAAGTATAATAATAGTACATAAAGCGATAAATATCAACCTGAAAGCATGATGCAAAATGGACGTATCAGGGTCCACAAAGAAGCGACCTTGACTATTCCACCACGGGTTCCGTCCACACAGGACTAGCCTCACTCACGGTAGATCTTCACGAAGTAGGCGATCTCCTTGCACTTATAAACATCTTGGTTCAACTCCACAACACGAAGTAGGAGGCTCCCAAGCGACACCTAACCAATCTAGGAGGCACCACCTTCCAAAAGGTAATAGATGTGGTAGATCAATGAACTCCTTGCTCTTGTGCTTCTAAAGGTAGTCTCCTCAACACAAATCACTCTCTCACATAACATGCATGGGTAGGAGAGGTTGACTTGGTGGAAAGCAGTTGGGGAGGCTAGAGTTCAAGTTTCAAATGATTGGATTGGAATATCTTGGTCTCAACACATGAGTAGGTGGTTCTCTCTCAAAAAATGGATCTGGAAATGAAGTTTGTGTTCTCAGTGCTTCTCCCACGAATCAGAGGTGGGTGAAGGGGTATATATAGGCACCAGCCAAAATCCAACCGTTACACACAAAAGTGCAAACTCGGTGACACCAAAGTGGACAACTCGGTGGTACCGACTAGTACTAAAAGTGTGAACTTTGAATCTCGGTGATACCGATATATAGAACTCGGTGGCACCGAAAAGGTGACTAATGGTCAGATGACCAAACTCAGTGGCATCGATACTCAAACTGGGAAATTCTGATTTTGTGTATCTTGGCAACAGAATGTCGGTCACACTAAACTTGGTAGCACCAATTTAGTGGGAATGGCTAGGGTTCTGTCTGAGGTTCAACCTCGGTGGGTCCGAAGTGGCAATGTTGGTTACACCGAATTTGTGAATGTGGAACTTGACAGAGTGGATATGTGGGAAAATTGACTGAGTGTTTTGGTGGCTAACTTTGAGCATTTGAGCAATTAGTTCATTTTACTACCTCACCCCTTTTAATAGTATTGGCTTTCCTATGGACTCAAAAGTGATTTCTCACAAATATAAAATGAAGAGTCTTCCAGCTTGAAGCTTGAGCCAATATTATTCCTTTCTTGCATCCACGGGTATCATCACATAAACCTTAAGCCATAGCATATTTTGAACTTTTCTGAAATATACTTGGAAAACACATTAGTCCAATGATGCATATGTTGTGATCAATTATCAAAACCACCCTAGGGAGCACTTGTGCTTTCAATCCCCCCCTTTTTGGTAATTGATGACAACACATAGATCAAAGCTTCAACAAAAGATATAATCAATGATTAGCATCGATGCTTTGAGAAGTATGTGAAAAGCAAGAGCTCCCCATAAATTTGTGCTTTATTTAAAATTTTGCGTTTGAATGCAAATGCATAATCGATTAGGATCATGGGTTACTCTTCCATGTCACATACATCTTGGTGGTGCGTAAAAATAATAGAATGCACATGACACCAACAAGATAAGTGAGTGATCATCACAAGGATAGCTAAAAGATGATATAGTAGCATCACAGAGGATAAAGTGTATGATCAATCACACCCACATGATAAAGTCATCCAAAAACCAAAGTTTTTAAAACCAAACGAGAGAAAATAGAGTCAAAAGCTCTCTCTCACACGAAATCTATGATCTATACATTTCTCCCCCTTTGGCAACACGTTACCAAAAAGTTCAAAAGTATAGAACTACTCGTCTCTTTGGGCAGCTGATGATGGAGTCGATAGAACAGCGTCGGCGAAGGCTTCTGCTGAATGTCCTGGAGTTGGAGGAGTTGATACTGAAGGAGCTTGAGCTGGAGCTGGTGCTGAAGCTTGTGCTGAAGATGTCTGTCTTGTCTCCTGGACAGGAACAACAACTGACCGAGGCTGGGTGCTGAACCTAGTGGTAGTGGGAGGAGGAGACTCATCCTCATCATCATCATCATCTTCATCTTCATCCACTTAGCATGGAATCTCCAAGAGTCAACTTCATGTTGAAGCTGTCTGACAATGGTGGTCAACTCAGTTACCTTCATGTCCATGTTGTGTAATTTTTTCTCCACAAATCTCTCAAGACTCTTCTAATTTTGCATAATCTCCTGGATGTTCTTCTCCATGCCTTGAACAGTGCTCACTAGAAATGCCATTTGCTCAGCTTGAGTTCTGAGCTATGGAACTGGAGGTAGCATGTTTCTAGCAGCTTCAGCCTCTGCTGCCTCTGCTACCATTCTGCTGCAACTGAGTTGGGATCATTGAAATCCATCACAACCTCATTATCTTCAAATTCAGGCCGAAGAGGTAGATGGGGACGATCAAGTTGATATGCATGCTTGCCTAGCTTGGCATTGATGAGCATATGAATGTAAGGTGCATATCCACAAGATCTCTTCTGATCTACAGCAGTTCTTCGGATAGTCTCAACTATCGAGTCCATCACTTTAAATCTGGTATGGGTATCAAGTAGGTGCAGCAGGTTGATTGAATATCCTCTGATCATCTTTTCATCTTATAACTTGGCATGAGAGTGTATCGCAGTATAGTGTTTGTCGTGGGAATACCAACTTGTAGAAAATATACTGAACCAAACTTGTGACTGGCCAAGTACTAATGTGGAATGGTCTTGTACATATTGGCCATGGAGTTTTGATTCTTCTTAGCGTCTGCATACACATCTACATTTGCTTCTTCCTACTTGGGGACACCAATGATTGGAGCCCATTCAGCAATTGTAGTGTCGTACATGTGTCCATCGGTCATCCACACTAAAGAGTCATCATAGAAATGAACAATTGCATAGAATTGCATGATCATCTTGTCATTCCATGGGGTCATCTCCGTCCCAACAAAATCTTCTATGTCTACTAGCCTGAAGTTCTTTTGAACATGTGGAAAGCAATTCTCATTCTCCTTGATGTATGCCCAGTTGACATACCTCATATCACTGATAGCAGGACTCTTGTCATACAAGACAGTCTCATAAAAATCTTATTGTTCCTTGGTGTGAAACCTTGGATCAACAACAGTTCTTCTTCTGACAACATATGGATCAACAACTTTCCACTTTCTTAGTCTGACATCCTTCCTCTTCTTCATATCTTCTGCTACATGATGAGCATCATTGTTGAGTGGAAGGTATGGTCTGAGCTTCCTGAGAACTGGAGCATTCTCATCTTCTTCCTCTTCTGCAGCATGTGCACTAGATGCAGGGCCTTTGCTCTTAGCAGCTGCAGATATATCTTTGGTGGTCTTCCTAGAAGCTACAACCTTCTTTGCTTTAGCAACAGGCTTTGGAGCAGACTTCATTGCATCACCCATCAGCTTCTTCTTCTTGGGAGGAACTGGGATCTCCTCATGAGCTTCTTCCTCAGCTTCTTTTGGGTCTTCAAACATAGAAGTATTTGTGCCAACAAGATGGATAGTTCTCTTCCTGGGCCTCTCACACCAGCCTTCTTTGCAGGTGCATCCTTGGCAATTGCTTTGCCCTTCTTGGAATAATCAGGTTCTCTCAGATTAGCAGCACTGGCAGATATCTTCCTGACAACTTTCCTTGGAGGAGCCTTAGGAGGGGCTGAAGTTTCTTATGGCAAAAAGTCTGAGTCTTACTCATCAAAAACTATCTTTCTCCTTTGCCTGGTGGCTGCCTTGGGCAAGCCATGAGAACTGGGAGAACTACGGTCTCAAGCAGTCTTCTCTGGACTAGTGCCGAAGTCCATCTCGACACTCTTCTCTTTGAAGTCATTCCGACTATCATCTAAACCTGACATGCTGACAGACACGCTCACCAACAAACAACAGAACCTATGAAATGGAGATTGGAAATACAGAATGGATGAGCATCACAAAATTCAAATGTTTTTGAAAATTTGAAGTCTGAAAATCAGGGTATGATCTTCTGCAGGATGTAAATCGGTGGCATCGAGTTGGCAATTTTGGAGTCACCGAGAAGACTTACTCGCTTAACATAGACTTGGCAGTCGTTTTTGGTGGCACCAAAAAGAGTTGCTCGGTCTCACTGAGTTGCTTCTCATGAACCCTAAAACAGGAATCGGTGGAACTTATTTTGCAAACTCGGTCTCACTGAGTTACATGCTGTGACAGATCAGATCCAAAATTTATACTTCTTCTACACTACAAGATTCATCTGGTGGAAGGAAGGGTTTGCACATGGTGGCTCGAAGAAAAACTTGCCCAATGCGTAAGATTCAGACGGGGAACACAAAGGAAATCGGATTCGTACCCTAACTTGGTGGCGGTCTGGCTACGGCGATGAGGGCGGAGCAGATTGCGTAAACGGCGGCGAATCACGGAGGCGGTGATGCTCGGGGAGTCAAGGGCGATGACGTGGGTCTCGGGGGAAGCGAGGGTTTTGGCAAACGAAATGTTTTGACAAAGTGATGTCAAAGATTCGGTCCGCAAGTATATATACCCGTGCACTGTCGGTGTCACCGAGATGGCAAAATCGGTGTCACCGAGTTCCTCAACTATCAGCAGACAGGGAAACTCGGTGTAACCGAGTTGGTGATTTCGGTGGTACCGAGATTGAAAACCTGATAAACTTTGAAAAATTGGTGGCACCGAGTTTGTGGAGTTGGTTACACCGAGTTGCTCAAAGAGGTTTTGGAAGACAGCCTTTGACGATATGGAACTCCGAGTGCACCTTCACACAGAGGGATCGAGAAGTGCTTGTTCAAGTTTTGTGATGAAGCGTGAATAGAATCTGAGATGAGATAGCATAGATAGCTAGAGAAGGGTCCTATGCATTCTTGTCCATCCAATTGGCAAAAGATAAATCAAAAAGACAAATAACAACAATTGGATGTCCTCGAATGATCAAACACATGCAGACCAACATGCTCACACAATAAGAATGATGAATAAAACATGGTGAACATGCACAGACATCCTAGCAGCTATCAAGCACTTGGGCGATGACAAAGTCATATATATATATATATATGAATATATTTACCTAGGATCCAAGTAAGAATACTTGATTATAGGTCATACTCATCGTTAAGCACAAGTGGGGTTACCACTTTTACATAAGCATTAATGTGTTCATATCCTTAGGAGATGCTTATACTCAAGTCTTAGAGTAAAGCTCCCCCTTGATATGATATCCCCACTAAGAGGGCTCAACTAACATTGGGTTTTGTCGTAGAAGACTTCAATTAGGTGAAGTAGCGGTGGATGCTCAATGTTGATGAAGATCATCTTGAGTTGGGAGCAATCCTTGTTGTTTTCATACTATTCTCACCTACATGGGTTAGTCCCAAAGCAAAAGAACATTGCAAGAATATCTATGGACATGGAGTGAAGCACACATGATATAATGTCCAAACATGCATTAATTACCTTGTTCCTTGCTTACCTTTGAGGGAATGTGTGAATCATTGAACTAATGCATATGGTTGAGGTTGATTGCATATAGTTCTTGCCAAAATAAATAAGAGTGAATTTCATTGGCAGAGTCACCCCTCAAGAACTTCTAGTTCCTCCTCTTGGGAATCCACACCAAATTGATGGGAATCCTTGGAGTTGTGGTAGCACTTGTTGAGGTAGAGCTAGTAGTATCCTTGGGAATCCACTTGACCTTGGCTTGGGGTTCTTCTTCAAATAGGTCAATGTCATATTGAAGCTTTCCCTTGCCTTTGTGGTCTTTTGGTAGAAGGCCATCCTGTGAGCTTGTTCCTTCGGAGGGAGTGGACTTCTCCTCTTGGGGGACAAACTAGGGAGTGGGATATGGACCTTCTTCCCAAACATCTCCATTGACATTGAAGTAGCCAACACCTTGTTTCTTCCGATGTCCTCCTTGCTTGCGCACAATTTCCCAAAATTGTTTACTTCCGGCAAGACTCTTGAAGACACCTCTCTCTATAATCCCTTTCAATAGATCATTTTCTTGCTCAAGTGTTACTTGGCTAAGAGAACCGTTAGTGGAATCAGTAGAGGTACTAGCAACAACATTATTGGATTTAGCTTTAGCAATGTTGTTACTAGATGAAGAAACATTCTTGCCTTTGTTACTAGTGTTCCTAGGTTTAACTTGTGGAATAAAGTTTGACAAGATTAATCGTTTGGCTTGATAAGAATAAGTCTTCTTTCGAAGATCATCATTGATTGCTTTTAAGAACTCATGCTCTTGCTCCAAGTTGAGCTTCTCGAAGCGTAGCTTCTCATGGGTTCTTGAAAGCTCTCTATGATCTTCTAGAGTAGTCTCATGAGCTAACTTAAGAGTTTTTAATTCTTGAGTTAGTCGTTCAATTTCTTTCTTATCATCATCATTCGATTTCTCTTGACTAGCATGATAAATAGCAAGCTCATTTTCAGTGCATTCACTAGCTTTATCTAGAAGCAAGTCATCTTCTCCTAACAAGTCATCCTCATCACTATTGAAATTAAGATACTCACGATGTGATTCCTTGGGGCCTTTAGCCATGAAGCAGTTTCCGACTCCCTCATTTGGTGAATCAAATACGTCGTAGGAGTTGGTGGAAACAAGCGCAATCCCAGCAACACCTTCATCTTGACTATAGTCGGAGTTGGAGTGATAGCTTCTCTCGGAGTGCTGATAAGGCTCAGAGCCAGAGACCCACTCACCAACATGAGCTTGATGTTTTCTTCTTGAACTGCTCTTGGTGTATTTGTCCTTCTTCTCCGATTCCTTGACTCTCCGTGAGTGTCTTCGTTCATAGTGATATTCTCTACTCCTTCTCTCTCTACGAGGTGACTCATCTCTTGAGCTTCGTCTTCGAGGTGACTCTTCTCTTCGTTTGTAGGGAGTAGGGCACTCATTTGAGTAGTATCCGAGCTTCCCACACTTGTATAAGTTTCGGTCACGACTGGACAAACGCTTCTCATCATGTCTTGAACTTGAGCTTCTATCATTGCCTCTACTCTTGTAGAACTTATTGATTTTTCTGACAATGCGGCTTATCTCTTCATAAGTGACAAGATTGTCTTTTGAAGTAGCGGGAGCATCACATGAAGCTTTATAAGCACCGCTTGACTTGTTGTGCAGCTTATCCTTGTCCTTGAGTGACATCTCATGAGCAACAATCCTACCAATAATTTTAGTTGGCTTGAGATCTTTGTAATTTGGCATCATTTGGATCAATGTGCACACTGTGTCATACTTGCCATCAAGATCTCTAAGTATCTTCTTGATGATGAATTTGTCGTTCATCTCTTCGCTTCCTAAGCCGACAATCTCATTGGTGATGAGATCTAGCCTAGAGTACATTTCAGCGTCTCCTTCACCATCCTTCATCTTGAACTTGTCAAGTTAACTTTGAAGCACATCCAACTTATATTCTCTGAAAGAATCAGTACCTCAGTGCATATCAACCAAAGTATCCCAAATTTCTTTTGCATTCTTAAGACGACTCATTTTGTTGAATTCTTCGGGGCAAAGGTAGTTAAAGATGATATCGCAGGCTTGAGCATTAACTTGCAACATCTTCAGTTCATCAGCCGTCGCATCACGATCTCGTTCATGTCCTTATCCAAAGAAGTTACCTTGCACACCAACACGAATGACAACCCAAACATGAGGATTAAAGCCAAGTATATGCATTTTCATTTTATGTTTCCAACTAGCAAAATTAGTGCCATCGAAGTAAGGACCTCTACGATGATAATTTCCCTCACTAGATGCCATACTCTCCTAGGTTGCTAAACCAATGAAATGGAGACCAAAGCTCTGACACCACTTGTAGGATCAGAAGTATGTCTAGAGGGAGGGGGGTGATTAGACTACTTGACAAGATATTTTTTTTGCCTTTTCCCAATTTTACTTGAGAGGCAACTACGACAGTTATAACAAGTCAAGTTCACCCTACACATGTAGTTCTAATAGTATTGTAGTGGAAAGTAAACATGCAAGTGTAAAGTAGAGGAGTAAGGTAGGGAGATCAAACGCATGAGGTTGACACGGCAATTTTTGGCATGGTTTCGATATGTGGCGCTATCATACGTCCATGTTAGTGTAGACTTCAACCCACGGAGGGTAACGGCTGTGGGAGTCCACACAAGGCTCCACCCACAAGGGGTCCACAAACAAGCGGCCTTGTCCATTCCACCATGGCTTCCGTCCACACAGGACTAGCCTCACTCACGGTAGATCTTCACAAAGTAGACGATCTCTTGCCCTTACAAACATCTTGGTTCAACTCCACAACACGAAGTAGGAGGCTCCCAAGTGACACCTAACTAATCTAGGAGGCACCACCCTCCAAAAGGTAATAGATGTGGTAGATCAATGAACTCCTTGCTCTTGTGCTTCTAAAGATAGTCTCCTCAACACAAATCACTCTCTCACAGAATATGCATGGGTAGGAGAGGTTGATGTGGTGAAAAGCAGTTTGGGGAGGCTAGAGATCAAGTTTCAAATGATTGGATTGGAATATCTTGGTCTCAACACATGAGTAGGTGGTTCTCTCTCAAAAAATGGATCTGAAAATGAAATGTGTGTTCTGAGTGCTTCTCCCACGAATGAGATTGCTTCTCCCACGAATGAGAGGTGGGTGAAGGGGTATATATGGGGAGCAACCAAAATCCAACCGTTACACACAAAAGTGCAAACTCGATGACACCAAAGTGGACAACTCGGTGGTACCAACTAGTACTAAAAGTGTGAACTTTGAATCTCGGTGAGACTGATATATAGAACTCGGTGGCACCGAAAAGGTGACTAACAGTCAGACGACCAAACTCGTGGCACCGATACTCCAACTCGGGAATTCCGATTTTGTGTATCTTGGCAACAGAATGTTGGTCACACTGAACTCGGTAGCACCGATGCAGTTTCGGTTGCACCGATTTGGTGGGAATGTCTAGGGTTCTATCTCAAGGTTCAAACTCGGTGGGTCCGAAGTGGTAATGTTGTTTACACTGAATTTGTGAATGTGGAACTTGACAGAGTGGATATGTGGGGAAAATGACTGAGTGTTTTGGTGGCTAACTTTGAGCATTTGAGCATTCAGTTCATTTTACTACCTCACCCCCTTTTAATAGTATTGGCTTTCCTATGGACTCAAAAGTGATTTCTCACAAATATAAATGAAGAGTCTTCTAGCTTAAAGCTTGAGCCAATATTATTCCTTTCTTGCATCCAGGGGTATCTCCACGTAAACCTTAAGCCATAGCATCTGTTGAATTTTTCAAAAATATACTTGGAAAACACATTAGTCCAATGATGCATATGTTGTGATCAATTATCAAAACCACCGTAGGGAGCAATTGTGCTTTCAATAGGTGAAGTAATTAAGGCTTTCTTAAGCATTTCAAAGGCTTCTACACAATCATCATAAAAATAAATGGAACTTGTTTTTGAAGAAGATTAGTTCGTGGACTCAAAATTTTTGAGAAGTCTTTAATAAAGCATCTATAGAAACCAACATGACCAAGGAAAATTCTTATACCTTTAACATCTCTCGGATATGGCATTTTATCTATTGCATATATTTTAGCTTTGTCTACCTCAATACACCGTTCGAAGATTTTGTGTCCAAGTATTATGCCCACATTCACCATGAAGTCGCACTTCTCCCAATTCAAGACAATATTAGTTTCTTCACACCTCTGCAAAACTAGATCAAGGTTTCTCAAGAAATCATCAAAAGAAGTCTCGTAAACAGAAAAAACATCCATGAACACCTCAACAATCTTTTCACAAAAAATGGAGAATATTGAAGTCGTACATCTTTGAAAGGTAGGAGTTGCATTACATGAATAAAAAGGGATACATCTATAAGCATAAGTTCCAAAGGGACAAGTAAAGGTAGTTTTCTCTTGATCTTCCTTTAACACTCCTATTGAGAGAAACCAGAATATCCATCAAGGAAACAAAATTTTGTATGCTTAGATAACCTTTCTAACATTTGATCACTAAAAGGCAAGGGTAATGATCTTTTATAGTAGCTTTGTTTAATTTCTTGAAATCAGTTACCATCCTATAACCAGTTACAATTCTTTGTGGATAAGTTCAACTTTATCATTAGGTACAATGGATATACCTCCTTTCTTAGGAACAGAATCAACAATACTTACCCATCTACTATCAGCAATAGGATAAATTATACCTGCCTCCAGAAGCTTTAGAATGTTTGTCCTTACCACTTCTTTCATTTTAGGATTCAAAGGGTGTTGATGATCAACGACAGGTTTAGCATCCGGTTCCATATTAATCTTGTGCTGGCATAGAGTGGGACTAATGCCCTTAAGATCATCAAGAGTATATCCAATAGCAGCTCGGTGCTTCCTCAGAGTTTTAAGTAATCTCTTTTCTTCATGCTCTCAAAGGTTGGCACTAATAATAACATGATATATCTTATTTTCATCATGATAAGCATATTTCAAGGTATCAAGTAATTTGTTTAATTCAACAGTGGATCTCCCTTAGGTGGGGGAGGATCTCCTAGAATGTCAACATGCAAATTGTGTTGAAGGATATGTGCTTGTTTAAAGAATATCTCATATATTTCATTTCTCTCATTCATATGCATATGATTTTCATGGTCTAGCAAATATTGTTCTAATGGATCAGTAGGAGGTACGACAAAAGAAGCAATACCAATAGTTTCATCTTTACTAGATGATTCCTTCTCATGTGGTTGTCTACCAAACTTAGAGAGATTAAATTCATGAGACACATCACCAAAGCTTACTCCAACCTTCTGTGTAATACAATTAATTCCAGCACTAAGGGTATTCAAGAAAGGTCTAACAAATATAATGGGACAAACATTACCTTGTTGTTAACTAAGTACTAAGAAATCAGTGGGTTAATTAATTTTTTCACACAAGACTTCAACATATCTAAAGCCCCAAGTGGTGAAATAGTGTCTCTATTAGCAAGTTTAATAGTGACATCTATGTCTTCAATCTAAGAGAGTGGTATGTGATACTTGTGATCTGTGTTGGGTTTTCCGTGAAGAGGAGTGGGCGATGGAGCACATTATAGATAAGTATTTCCTTGAGTGAGAACCAAGGTTATTTGCCCAATAGGAGTAGAAGACAACCCCATCTTTAGCGACTACACAGAAAGAAGCAAAAACTTGCACCCAACACGGACAAGAGGGTTGTCCATCCCCTTGGACACATTACCTGCAAGCAAATGAAGTGTGTAGATGATAGTTGATAATTGCAAAATAAATAAATAATAAATAAAGGCAGCAAGGAAATAAAGGTTTTTTAAAATATATAAGTGGATAGACCCGGGGGCCATAGTTTTATCTAGTGGAATCTCTCATGTATTAAGCATACACTAATAGAAAACACACCTTTCGTCTGCAGCATTAGTCCCGGTTGGGTTTCGGACCGGGACTAATGTGGCCATTAGTCCCAGTTCCAATGGCTAGGAGCATCCGGGGCACGGTCGGGATTAGTCCAAGTTCATTAGAGACCTCTAGTCCCGGTTGGTGATACCAACCAGGACTAAAGGGTTATGGCAGGGTTGTGTCAGGTTGGGGCCCCTGCGAGCCCCTTTAGTCCCGGTTGGTACCACCAACCGGGACTAGAGATGGACCTTTAGTCCTGGTTTGTATTACCAACCGGGACTATAGATATCCCTATATATAGACGCTTCTTCTAGCCCGAGGCCAAGCTCTGCTTTTCTCTCCTATCTGCTTACTTCCCATAGCTCGAGCTCATCATCCCATTTTGCCAAGATTTGTTCAAGATTGGAGGCACCCCATCTATCCAAGGGTTCTAAAAGGTTAGCAACTTCATCCATTCATATCGCATTGCGAGTTAGCTCATTTCATGCAAAGTATAATGATTTGTGGGTTCTAGTTTGGGAGTAGTTGTTATGTGGGAGTTTATTTGATTTATATGCAATTTGAGATCAAATTAAATTCTTAGTTTGCATATGTGTAGGTGTGGTTTACTTAGTGCCTTCCTGTCCCCGTCCTTGTCCTCAAATTAACTTCTTAGTTTGCATATGCAATTTGAGCTCAAATTAACTTCTTAGTTTGCATATATTTTGGCAGTAATAACATTTGGTCACTAGTCTACTTTGGTTTTGATGTGATGAACTTCTATTAGTTTGGTCACTTCGATGTTGTGTAATGAAGATGAGTTAGCAATGGATGTATGATGACCGACGGTCTCCTTAGTTCATTAATGGCTTGTATAATTTTATACTATGGCTGAGGCAAACAAGCATAATGGTTTTATGTGTTGCCCATGTGGTGTTTGTAAGAATGATAAGGATGACTCTAATTCAAAAATTCTTCACATCCACCTGCTCCAGTCCGGTTTCATGTCCGGCTATAATTGTTGGACCAAGCACGAGAACAAGTGGTTATGATGGAAGACAATGAAGAATAAGATGACGATGAAAACTATCCTATGTTCCGTGAATACAGTGACACTGCAACGGGGGAAGCTGAAGATCAAGAGGCACTAGATGAGCCCGCTGATGATCTTGGTCGAACCATTGTTGATGCACAGAGAAAATGCGAAAGTGAAAAGGAGAGATTGAAATTGGAGCACATGTTAGAGGATCACGAAAAATTGTTGTACCCAAATTGCGAAGATGACAAGAAAAAGTTGGGTACCACACTAGAATTGCTGCAATGGAAGGCATAGAATGGTGTATCTGACAAGGGATTTGTAAAGTTGCCAAAAATGATAAAGAAGATGCTTCCAAAGGATAACGAATTGTCCGCTAGTAGGTACGAAGCAAAGAAGGTTGTCTTCCCTCTAGGATTATAGGTGCACAAGATACATGCATGCCCTAATGACTGCATCCTATACCGTGGTGAGGAGTACGAGAATTTGAATGCATGCCCGATATGCGGTGCATTGCGCTATAAGATCACCCGCGATGATCCTGGTGATGTTAAGGGCGAGCGCCCGAGGAAGAGGGTTCCTGCCAAGGTGATGTGGTATGCTCCTATAATACCACGGTCGAAACATTTGTTCCAAAACAAAGAGCATACCAAGTTGTTGCGATGGCACAAAGAAGACCGTATGAAAGACACGATGTTGAGAGTACCCGTTGATGGGTCACAGTGGAGAAAAATTGAGAGGGAGTTACCGGACTTTGCAGTTGACACAAGTAACTTATGGTTTGCTCTAAGTACAGATGGCATGAATCCTTTTGGGGAGCAGAGCTGCAGTCATAGCACTTGGCCTGTGACTCTATGTATCTATAACCTTCCTCCTTGGTTGTGCATGAAGCAAAAATTCATTATGATGCCAGTGCTCATCCAAGGCCCGAAGCAACCCGACAACGACATTGATGTGTACCTGAGGCCATTAGTTGAAGAACTTTTATAGTTGTGGGATACAAAAGGTGTACGTGTGTGGGATGAGTACAAACATGAGGAATTTGACCTACGAGCATTGTTGTTTGTAACCATCAATGATTTTCATACTCTTAGTAACCTTTTAGGACACACAAACAAGGGATACAATGCATGCACGCACTTTTTAGATGAGACTGATAGTATGTCTTTGGATAAATGTAAGAAGAATGTGTACCCGGGACATCGTCGATTTCTTCCGATCAGACATCTCTTAAGAAAGAAAGGCAAGCATTTCGCAGATCATCGGAAGAAGCCTCACCACCGTACTAGTGATCATATATTTGATATGATCAAGCATTTAAAAGTAATCTTTGGAAAGGGTCCTGGCGGACAATCTGTTCCAAATGATGCTAACATAAACTTACCCATGTGGAAGAGGAAATCTATATTTTGAGAGCTACCCTATTGGAAAGTCCTAGAGGTCCTTGATACGTCTCCGTCGTATCTATAATTTTTGATTGTTTCATGCCAATATTCTACAACTTTCATATACTTTTGGCAACTTTTTATACTATTTTTGGGACTAACATATTGATCCAGTGCCAAGTGCCAGTTCCTGTTTGTTGCATGTTTTTTGTTTCATAGATTATCCATACCAAACGAAGTCCAAACACAATAAAAAACCTACGGGGATTTTTTTTGGAATATTTATGATTTTTGGGAAGAAGAATCTACGCGAAACGATGCCCGAGGAGGTCACAAGCCCAGGAGGAGTGGGCCCCCTAGGGCGCGGCTGGCAGGCTTGTGACCAATCCCTAAGGCGGTTGGTGCCCTTATTTCGCCGCAAGAAAACCGTGTTAAAATTTCAGCCCAATCAGAGTTACGAATCTCTGGGAATTTAAGAAACGGTGAAAGGCCAGAATCAGGGAGCGCAGAAACAGAAGGACACAGAGAAAGAGATCCAATCTCGGAGGGACTCTCGCCCCTCCGCCGCCATGGAGATCATGGACCAGAGGGGAAATTCTTCTCCCATCTAGGGAGGAGGTCAAGGAAGAAGAAGAAGAAGGGGGCTCTCTCCCCCTCTCTCCCGACGGTGCCAGAACGCCACCCGGGACATCATCGTGTGACGGCAATCTACACCAACACCTCCGTCATCTTCACCAACACCTCCATCACCTTACCCCATCTATATTCAGCGGTCCACTCTCCCGCAACCCTCTGTACCCTCTACTTGAACGTGGTGCTTTATGCTTCATATTATTATCCAATGATGTGTTGCCATCCTATGATGTCTGAGTAGATTTTCGTTGTCCTATCGATGATTGAGGAACTGCTATGATTGGTTTAATTTGCTTGTGGTTATGTTGCTGTCCTTTGGTGCCCATCATATGAGCGTGCGTGGATCACACCATAGGGTTAGTAGTATGTTGATAGGACTATGTATTGGAGGGCAAGGGTGACAGAAGCTTCACCCTAGCATAGAAATTGATGCATACGGGGTTGAAGGGGGACCATTATATCTTATTGCTATGGTTGACTTTTACCTTAATGAATGTTAGTAGTTGCGGATGCTTGCTAATAGTTCCAATCATAAGTGCATAGAATTCCAAGTAAGGGATGACATGCTAGCAGTGGCCTCTCCCACATAAAACTTGCTATCGGTCTAGTAACGTAGTCAATTGCTTAGGGACAATTCCGCAACTCCTACCACCACTTTTGCACACTCGTTAAACTAACGTAATTGTTTCTTTATCTAACCAGCCCCTAGTTTTTGTTTACGTGTTCTTTCTTTTCTTGCCAGTCTATCCTATCACGCCTACAAAGTACTTCTAGTTTCATACTTGTTCTAGGTAAAGCGAACGTAAAGTGTGCGTAGAGTTGTATCGGTGGTCGATAGAACTTGAGGGAATATTTGTCCTACCTTTAGCTCCTCGTTGGGTTTGACACTCTTACTTATCGATAAAGGCTACAATTGATCCCCTATACTTGTGGGTTATCAGTCCACAATGCAATCGATGTGATGCAGATGACGAAGAATCTTTGTGTGAACCTGCTAGGCCTCTTAGGAGTGTATGGGAAGACAAAAGATACACCAGAGGAACAGGAGGACCAGAAATGTATGAACAAAAAATACGGCATGCCTCCAAAGCAGTATCAAGGTCCTGCCAGCTATGCTCTTACCAAAGAAGAGAAGGAAATCTTTTTTGAATTCCTGAGTAGTATGAAGGTCCCATCTGGCTTCTCGTCGAATATAAAGGGAATAATAAATATGACAGAAAAAATTCCAAAACCTAAAGTCTCATGATTGCCACGTGATTATGACACAATTACTTTTGGTTGCATTGAGGGGGATTCTACCAAAAAATATTCGACTACCCATTGTGAAGCTATGTGCATTCCTCAAACCAATTTCTCGGAAGGTAATCGATCCATAAATCCTACCAAGGTTACATAATGATTTGGTCCAATGTCTTGTTAGTTTCGAGTTGATGTTCCCAACATCCTTCTTCAATATTATGACACACATCCAAGTTTACCTAGTCGAAGAGATTAGCATTATGGGTCCTGTATTTCTACACAATATGTTCCCCTTTGAGAGGTTCATAACCATACTAGGCCATAAGGAAGCATCTCCAAGGGCTATTGAACAGAGGAGGTTATATAGGTTTTGTGTTGACTGTATTCCTCACCTTAAGCTCATTGGTGTTCCTGAATCGCAGCATGAGGGGAAGCTGAGTGGAAAAGGCATGCTAGGAAAGAAATCAGTAATATGTATGGATGGGCATTCTTTCACTCAAGCACACTACACAGTTCTACAAAATTCCACATTGGTGGCTGAGGGAGTCCGGGCTTAAGGGGTCCTCGGGTAGTCGGCTTACTACAAAGAGGTCAGCCTGATTGGCTGTGCCAAGTATGGGTCGGGCTGTGCAATTGTCTCGTATTCAAGAAGGAGAACCCCGAAGACTGGCGTGGCGTCCAAGTAAAGTACAATAGGTTGGTTGCATGTAACCCTAGCCCCCCTCGGTGACTATATAAACTAGGGGTCCTCGTCCATGTAGAGGGATTATTCCACCTAGGGTTTCGTGTACATGATCTCGAGGTAGACTATGTAATCATCATCCACATCAATATAATCAAGCAGGACGTAGGGCTTTACCTCCTCAAGAGGTCCCAAACCTGGGTAAACATTGTCTCCCTATCTCCTGCAACCCATCGATCTAAGGTCCACAGTTTGGGACCCCGTACCCAAGATCTGCCGGTTTTGACACCGACATTGGTGATTTCATTGGGAGTTCCACTAATTGGATCGTCGGAAGGATCGATGGTGCGCCTAGTCACCAGCGAAGAGATCGTCAACAAGGATGTCTTCGTTCCCAGACAAATCTCCGCCTTTGGAAGCATGGTTCTGCACGCCAATTCGGCCGGCCACCTTGGCCTGGCCAAGAACTTTGCCCCCGGTGAGGAAGTCAGGTTCGGGAACCTAGAGTTCACCACTGACTCCTGGGGAGATCTTGCATTAACAAAAGTCTTAACTCCTCTCGAGGAACTCGCGCCCCCCGATACTTTAGCATCGGATGCCGCCGACTTCACCACTGGAACGACCTGCGTCCCCACCCTGGCTATAGAGCTCGGCGCGATGAACACGCCGAAGTGCAGCCCGACCGAGAACACTCTGGGGCGACCTCGAGCCCCACGAGGGGATCAACAATGCCTGTTGAACCCAAACAATTAAGCGGCGCGAGCCCCACTAAAATTCCGATGCTACACAAGCTACACGATCACATACAAGTCAAGGGGATGATGACCGATGAGGTTATGGTCTATGACTAGATCGGGCTTAGACCCGACGATAGGGAAATCTACATCCCACCCATTATGCACATGACAAATATCGTCGAGTGCCCGAGCACGGGATCCCTGCACCAATCACCAGAGATGAGGATGGTTTATGTCCTGATCAGCAATCTTCCAGACTCACCCAACAGTCCATAAAATTTGTCTCGCCCTGACAACCCGTTGGGGCCACCGACAGGCCCAACGCGCGACCTAGCCGGGAACGCAACCATCAAGGTCTCCTACCTGCAAACCACGGGAATCCAAAATCATTCCCTGGCCACCACCCATACCAAGCATAAGACGGAAGATTACGGCTCTTCGGCGACGTACAAAGTCACGCAAAAACTAGGGAATCAGTTTACCACTTTTGGGCCAAATTCCTCCTCTACAACAAGACCGGAGGACGCAACGAGCGGGAGCTTATTCATGCTTTCCGGCAACATTGCCACGATGAGGGTATCCTCAACACCCTCTCCCGTCGCTGGATTCAATCCTTCACCGAGTTGTAAAGCATAGTGCTTAAATAGTGCGCCACGGAGAGTACTTTGCAAATTCAGCAAATGCGCAATGACCGTAGCCTTGCCAAACCAATCCAGACAAAATGCACACCCTTGGTTATAGGGTCGGTCACAACCGGAAAGTCGGCGAAAAGAATTCAGACATGGGCTAAATTGGTCCTTGATGTACTACTGGATAGGCCATGCCCCATACATTCCGCCCCGCCTGAATCAAGCTCCACCCATAGCTCTAGAGCATCTTGGGTCCTCAAGCAGGTCGCAAAAAGCGGAGAAACTATCCTCAATGCAACACCCTTAAAGTGCCGGCCAATGGCACCGCCATATACAACCAAATAGATCTTAATGATCTATGAGACGTTCACCTAAAAAATCAGAGAAAGAGAGCCTTTCGGGAGCTCCATGAAATCCACCATGTAGCAGCGGCAAACCCATGGTCGAACACACCTATCATGTTCGACCAGGGCGACGAGCCGATGTCCAGTACAGGCTGGGTACCTGCCACCCTAGTCCTAAACCCCATAGTTGACAGCTTCAGACTCAAGAAGGTACTAATGGACGGGGGTAGCGGCCTCAACCTCATTTACGAGGACACGCTTGAAAAAATGCAGTTCGACCGATCTAGAATCGAGTCGAGCACAACCACCTTCTGGGGTATTGTCCCCGGGAGAGAGGCTCACTCCACAGGACGAGTAGCACTCGACATAGTATTCGGTACACCCGATAATTACCGATCCGAAGAGCTACTCTTTCATATCATCCCGTTCCACAACTTTTACTACGCATTGTTGGGATGCGAAGCCTTCACCCGATTTCAGGCCATACTGCATTACGGGTACATGAAACTCAAAATGCTAGGGCCAAATGGAGTGATCACAATAAACAGTGACCCGAAAAGATCCCTCTGAGCCGAAAATAAAACGACATCCCTCGCCGTGGAAGTGCTCGCAGAGACCTTTGCCGCAGAAGAACTCACGGCACTGCGTGCTGTGTTAGACAAAAATGACGTGATCCTCGGCAAGCGGCCCAAGTCCACATCCTTCAAACCGACCGACGAAATCGTCGAATTCCAGGTACACCCGACAGATCCCAATAAAATAGCAACAATCGGGGCACAACTGGAGCCCGAAATTGACGAAGTACTACACTCTTTCCTATGTGAAAATCGGGACATGTTTGCCTGACACCCATCAGACATGCTAGGAATCCCTCGGGGGTTGGCACAACATAGCCTGAACATAGTCGTTGGTTTCAAACCTATCAAATAGGCTTTGCGCCGATTTGCCGAACCTAAATGCCAAGCTATGGGCGAATAGCTCGCCAAGCTACTAGAAGCCGGTTTCATTAGGGATATTAAACACCCCGATTGGTTGGCAAACCTGGTAATGGTACCAAAGAAGGATAAATCCTGATGGCTATGTGTCGATTTTAAATACCTAAACAAAGCCTACCCCAAGGATACCTTTCTGTTGCCACAAATAGATCAAATTATCGATGCCAGAGCCGGCCATGATTCCCTATGTTTCCTCAATGCCTACTCCGGATACGATCAGATCAAGATGAAGGAATCCGATCACGCAACAACCGTATTTGTAACACCCTACGGGCCATTCTATTTTAACACAATGCCATTCGGGCTAGAAAATGCAGGTGCCACTTACTAGCGCATGATCCAAACTTTCTTGGGGAAACAAATCGGGAAAACAGTAGAGGCATATGTAGACTATGTGGTTGTCAAGACCACACACGTCAACCAGCTGGTTGACGATCGCACGGAGACATTTGCCAATTTACGGGCATACGATGTTCGACTTAATCCGGATAAATGCGTCTTCGGAGTCCCCGCCGTAAAACTCCCCGGATTTATCATATCACAAAGAGGAATCAAAGCCAATCCGGCCAAAATACGAGCATTATCACAGCTCACGATACCAACAGAGCTACAACACGTCCAAAAGCTGGCAGGCTGCGTGGTGGCCCTGAGACGATTTATATCCTGTCTAGGCAAGAAGGCCCTGCCACTGTATCAATTGCTAAAGAAAAACAAGGACTTCAAGTGGCCCGACGAGGCCACAACGGCTCTGGAGAACATCAAGGGGATATTAGCCAGCAACCCCATATTAGCAGCACCTTTCACTTGGGAGCCGATGTTGCTTCACATCTCGGCCTTCAATGTGGTACTCGTCGTAGAACGAGAAGCTGAGGGCTAACAGCTACAGATTCAAAGGCCGGTCTGCTATGTATCTAAAGTTCTCACCCCATGCATAACCAGGTACCCACGTTACCAAAAGATCGCCTATATAGTGTTTATGGCATCACGGAAGCTTCGGCACTATTTCGAGGAGTGTGCGGTCACTGTAACTTCGAAAGTCCCGCTGAACGATATTATAAAAATAAGGATGCTACTGGTCGAATAGAAAAATGGCCCATCGAGCTCCTGCCTTTTGAGATCACCTACAAACCACATCGGGCTATCAAATCTCAGGTCCTGGCTGACTTCGTGGTTGCATGGACCGAGGTCGAACTCCCAGAGAGTATAGCACTTATGCTCACTCGACCATGTATTTTGACGGGTCCAAGACTCTTGCCGGTCTGGGGGATGGAGTGATTCTCACATCCCTCACTGGGGATAATATTTGGTATGTGCTACAGGTCATGTACGCCAACTCAAACAACGTTGCCGAATACGAAGCCCTATTACATGGTCTTCGGATGGCAGCCTCAATAGGCATTCAACGGTTTGAGGTACGAGGAGGCTCTCATCTCGCCATTTCACAAATCAACGATGATTTGATCCAAAGAATCCAAAAAATGGCGGCTTATAGGAACACCGTCTCAAAATATCAGCACGATTCGAAGGATTAGAGTTCCACCACATCTCAAGAGACAACAACCAAGCAGTGGATGTTCTCGCCCACTTAGGCGTAAAGCATGACCCCGTCCCTTGCAACATATTTCTACAGTGGTTGTTTAAACCATCGGTCATATGGCATGACGAGATGGTTATGGTTGACAAAATTACCTCCTGGTCATGGTTGACAAAATTACCAAATGGATCGAAGCAAAGCAAGTCACCTCGGCCAAGGCTAAGTCAGTAATCAAATTTATCTCTATTGTCATACACCGTTATGGTGTTCCTCACAACATAATAACAGGCAACTGATCCAATTTCACTGCCCAAGAGGTAAAAGACTGGTGCGCAAACTTGGACATAAATCTCGATTATGCTTCTGTATACCACCCGCAGACCAACGGACAAGTCGAAAGAGCCAACAAGATCATTATGAGTGGTATTAAACCTACGTTGGTCCGCTTCCTTCAAGACTCCGATTGCCAATGGGTGGAGGAGCTCGACTCCGTGCTATCGGGCTTGCGTACCACCCCGAATCAATACACGTGGTACACCCCCTTCTTTATGGTGTACAGGGCTGAAGCAGTCCTCCCCTGTGACATTATACATGATGCACCTTGTGTGCTTATGTACGAGGAAAATGAAGCCTAGTTAGATAGGCAAGACGACTTAGATGCATTGGAAGGCGAGCGCGACATAGCTCTGGCCCGATCCGCTTTCTATCAATAGAAAGCTCGATGCTATGAGAGGACGGAGGTTCAGGCAAAGGCATATAACGTGGGAGAACGTGTCCTACACCTCCTCGATAAGAAGAAGCATAAACTTCACCCAAAGTGGGAGGGGCCTTTTATAATAGATGAAATCTTAACAGGAGGAGCTTACCGCCTGCGCAATTCCGAAGACAACTGCCTCGAGCCGAACCCGTGGAATGCAGCTCGCCTTCAGTGTTCTTATGACTAGACCACTATCATCCTCCCTTTTCCATCACTTTATTTTTCCCGTATCACCCACATTTTTTATCCTTTCCTGTAGGGATCGTTAGTTGTTCTCAAGGCATGTTCGGCTTAACCGAACACCCTCGAACATTTACCAAATTATGCATGTTAAACAAGATGATCAAGTAGCACCTGGGGGCTTCCTAAAGAAGTTGTTCAATATATTTGTCATACCTACTTGTTCATGTGTACATCTTGGAATAAAAACATAGATTCTTGCCATTTTTATGCATCAATTGGACTTAAGATTTTAGTAATGTTGGGTTGCCTCGCTCTTGTGTTTACTCTCTACATTCCCGTTGTATTCGGGTAGAGGGTAAATGGAGCACCGGTGCGATTGTTACGACCGGTACACCCGGACACGTACCTCAGACGGGTAAAGCCAAAATCTAGTGCTTCTTGAGATACAACTTGATCGGCTATGACGATGCCCACCTATTCGGCAATTTCGCATCATAAAACCTCTTGCCATGTTGAGTGGATGAACAACCATACCGACTACAAAACATGTAGCAACCCGGAAAAAGGAACCCATTAAGGAACTATTTTTTTCCGGAAGATGTTTCGTACACCTCGTCGTAATATAGCATAATCCACCCATATAACTTTTTTCTGTTCGTACCACATGGTCAGATTCCCTAGTTATTGGAAATTTACTTCCTACCTTTGTAGGATACGAAGTGCGAAACACTACCCAGTTTATGACACGGAAGGTAGAAGCCAATGAAAGGATCAATATGGTTGACTAAATGGGGGGGGGGGTGAATAGGCAACTAACAAATTTTAAGCTTTTCTTTAAACAAATTAGGTTTAGCAACAAATAGGTTGTCTAGATATGCAACTAGGTGAGCAACCTATATGATGCTAACATCAACAATAATAAGAAATAAGTAAATATAAGTAAAGGTAAGAAATAACCACAAGTGTAATCGATGAAGAAGAGGATGTGTTCCCGATGTTCCTTCCCTTTGAGGGGAAGTACGTCTCGTTGGAGTGGTGTGGAGGCACAATGCTCCCCATGATGCCACTAAGGCCACCGTATTCTCCTCACGCCCTCACACAATACGAATTGCCGCGAATCCAGTAAGTGGTGCCCTTTAAGGTGGCAACCGGACCTTTACAACAAGGTTGGGGCTCTCTCCACAACTCAGTTGGAGGCTCCCAACAAAACCAGGAGCTTCACCATAATGGAATGTGGCTCCGAGGTGACCTCTTCCGTCTAGGGTGCTCAAACACCCATGAGTAACAAAATCCACTAAAGAACTTGGGGAATCAATTTTCCTTTGGTGGAAGTGTAGATCTAGGTCTCCTCCTTCAATACCTAGCAATACAACAAGTTTGGGTGGCTAGGGATAGAGATCGGGCAAGAAAGATTGAGTGCATTAATGGTGGAGAGAGAGGTAAGAGATAAGAGGGAGGAGGAATAAAACCCTCCTTATATAGGCCCCCAGATTTCTAACCGTTACAACCATTTTACACTGGGTAGTACAACCGGTTGCCAGGCTGGTACAACTGATCTTCCTATATTAGCCAAACAACCGGCCAACCACCGCTCAACAACCGGGCCAAAATAGAAAGTTGGATTGAGTGCATCAATGGTGGAGAGAGAGGTAAGAGATAAGAGGGAGGAGGAAGAAAACCCTCCTTATATAGGCCCCCAGATTTCTAACCGTTACAACCATTTTACACTGGACAGTACAACTGGTTGCCAGGCTGGTACAACTGATCTTCCTATATTAGCCAAAAAACCGGCCAACCACCGCTCAACAACCGGGCCAAAATAGAAAGTTGGCCCTGAGGTTCAACCAGCCACGACCACTGGGAGTGGCCAAGTCCCAAGCGGTATAACCGGTTGGAACACCGGTAGTACCGAATATAACTAATATAGAGGTACAACTGGCCACCACCGCCCAACAACCGGAGTGAAATAGAGCTGTGACTCGTTGTGGACCGGTGCAGGGCCGGTACAACCACCTAGGTGTTGAGCGGTACAACCACCCATGGCAGCGATATAACCGATTAGTTAGAAAACCAGGGGCCTCTCTCTCAATGATGTCATGGAACGAGATGGGTGCAAAAGTGTGTGAGAAAAATTGATTCACCCATAGACTTCGAGTGTGGATTCCCTCTTAATAGTAAGGGATCCCTACAATCAAAGAGAATAAACACGTAGGGAACACATCTTTGATCTTTTACATTTGGAGGGAATACCTAACCGTCTTGTGTCTAACATATGATACCTGCATACTCGGCACCCGGTTAGATAACATAGTGAGTTGTCATCATCACCAAAACACTTAAGCTGGAGAATGCCCTTACAATCTCCCCCTTTTTGGTGGATGATGCAACAACATGATTTGCATAGATGGTCTCTAAAGTAGAAGCGGATCTCCCCCTCGTTGTGTGCCCCAGATGAGACAAAACCATGAATTGGAGCCCCCCTTGGTTTTAGAGACCATCCACACGGTACATAGAGGAATTAACATTAAGGAGCATATGTACGAGATAACGAGGGGAGCTTTAACAAATACGAGTAATAATAAACACAATCTCCACTGAAACTCAAATAGTATCCACAAGATAGGTTCAAGACCAACTAATAAGCAAATAAGAGTTCAACTTGAAATCAAAACAAAAGATACGATGAAATGATAGTCAAAGCCCCCCATGCAAACCCCGTAATGATATAGCTCTCTCCCCCCTTGGCATCAGGACACCAAAAAGTAAAAGAGCGACGCTATCACCCCGGTGCTTAGTTGAGCTCGTCAGAACCGTCAAACTCCTCGGAATCACCGCTAGCGGACTCGTCATCACCATCACCATCATCACTATCAGACACATCCTGAGCAGCGGCAGCAGAGGAGGTAACAGGCTGACTCAAGACCTCAACATCAGAAGTGCTATGACCATAGATCCACTTCTCCTCATTGGTGATAGAGTTCTCTGAACCACTGGCTGCCTCAAGCTTGAGAGCCCACATAATTTGAATATGTCTGCCCCTAGCAAGCTTCTCATTGACATGGGCTTTATAGAGCTTCTGCTGAACATGAGCTTGGAGGAAGAAGGTTTTATTTAACTTATCTGAGAACTTGGAGACCCAAGATGGCTTGGCATCCGCAGGAAGCTCAAAGTCACTGTCACTTAAAGTAGCAAAACATCCTCAGGTGCGTCCTCGGGGAAGCGAGGAGCAGCATGCTTCTTTTTCCGGAGTTGCTTGACCTCATGCTCAGTGAGATTCTCAGGAGAAGAGAGAGGCTTGACAGGCCTACGAAATGCCCACACAAAGTTAGGACATAATGAATAGAGCATACTTGGGGACCAACTTGTAGAAGGCCGTGGAGTAGAGCTCCTCCCATAACCATTTGGAAGCATCAAATGTAGTCCCACTGCGAGCCTTCTCCCGCATGGCAACAAGCAGATCAAGGAAGTAACCATGAATCTCATCTTGATTGCCCACCTTGGTCAAGAGAACATTCCGAAAAACATGGTGCAGAATATCATAAACCGGCAGCAGGTCCTTAGAAGAGCCAAGAATCCCACGCACGGGGAAGTACAAGGGGCAAGCTTCACCTTATACATAGGATGAGCCTGATCATGGGGACGAATGCCACCCTTCCCAGTGAGACCGACATCATCATACCCAAGAGCATTGCAAAACGCACGCCACGAGACCTCAAAAAGCTCATCACGACACATGAAGGTAAGGGCGCGAGCGTCATCCGAGCCAAAGTGAACAGTAGCATAGAACTGGTGAATGAGATGCACATCAAAGGGATAGTTGAGTGTCATGAGCTTGAGCAAGTCAAATTCGTCACACAGAGTCTATGCTTCTCCAAAGTAGTCCATGTTGTTCTTCCAGTGCTCAATGTCAATAGTCCACTGCTTGGCAAACTTGTTCTTGTGATGGTAATAGATCTCATGCACAATGCGCATCTGAAGCACATTCCGAAACTGAGGGGTGGTCCAGGTGGGAGCAACGGGTACCTCATACGAATTCTAAAAACGAACCTGCTCCCAATGAGCTTGCTTCTATGAGTGCACTGGCTTGGCAGATTTATGTTTGGCGGCCAAGGCTCTTGCACGGCAAGAGGGATTGGTGGGGATCACAACTTCTTCATGCTCAGAGTCATCCACACGCCTAGACCTGCGAGCACGCTTCTTGGTGTTCTTCCTGGAGCAGAGCGAGAACCAGAGACTACTGCAGACACACACCAGAAAAGCACATAGAAAGAAACCCACAAAAGATGAGAGGATTGTACGCAACAAAAAAGGGAATAGATCAGGTATGCATAGTGGAACAAAGAAGTTGTGGCATAGGAACCAGACATGCCAGTTGTACCGATCACCGGAGCGGTTGTATCGCAAATGTAAGCGGTTGTACCGCTGTTTTAGGGAGGCCGGTACATCCGGATCTGAGACCTATGCCAGAGATTCTAGGTACTACATCATAACTAATAAGAAGCATATATAGGACATCCTCCTATCAATAGTTTGTCCAAAAGCGCGGTATCCTAGCAATGCCCTATGAAAAAGTGGATCCAAAGAAGAGGATCCGATGACAAGAAGGGAAGAGGGCATTACGAGTGTCCATTGGAGGAGATCAGGGGAGGAAGGGCCTCTGTGGAGCGAATCCGAAGGGTGGCACTAGATTCGGGGTGTTGGAGGCACTTGGGTGTGGTGATGATGGCGACAGGCGACTAGGGCACAGAGAGGAGGAGTTGGGCATGAAGGGGAAACTGAGTACCCCTTCGGCCTGGCCCTCCTTTTAGGCACCGGTTGCTGTAGCTGGTTGTACTGCTCCGAAGAGCGGTTGTACCGACCGAGCACAACTTGGGAATTAGCGGTAGAATTGCAAATTATAATCGGTTGTACCGATGGGGTGAGACAACGGGTGATTAGCGGCTGTACCGTTGTTACCATCGGTTGTACCGCCCTGCCTCAGTCACCACCACCAGGAATCAATGCCTACAATTTGGAAATGAGAGGGTTTTAGGGTGAGGAGAGCCTGGGAGAGAGAACAAGCAAGGGAGTATGGTGTGGTAAGGTCCAAGGTGATCAAGAAGAATAAAAAAAGGAATACAAACCCTGAAGGATACCACACCTAAAACGTAAGTAGACAAGAAGCACACAGAAGGACCAAAAAAGATGCAATGAAAAGAAGCACCAAAGGCAAATAACTCACTAAGAGGAGGCGGTGGCCGAGGCCACCTATGTTTGAGTGAACTGGTATGGCACCGCGAAGATTTTAACCTTGGTACCATGACCAAAGCTCGTCTTTGTGACACAAATACCATCAAAAATGGCGAATGTGAAAGATTTGATTGTTTTATGCATAATAGGAGGAGGGATAGTTCATTCAGAGAACTATACTCCCCCTAAATTCATGCCTACATATAAGCATAATATAATGATGAGAGTGGTGGGATGTGCCTGATTTCAATGTACATTGCTCAAATCAATGATATTTAGCTCATGCCTTAACTCGCGAAATCTTACTTCATTCAAAGACTTTGTGAAGATATCTGCAAGCTATTCATTAGTGTTGAGGTAAATGAGATCAATCTCCCCACGCTTGATATACTCCAGGATGAAGTGGTGACGAATATTGATGTGCTTCGTCTTGCAATGTTGAACCGAGTTGTTGGAGATTGAGATGGCACTAATATTAGCACAGTAAAGAGGCACTTTGTCACAAGTGACACCGTAATCCTTTAAAGTTTGCCTCATCCATAGCAACTGAGACAACAACTTGAAGCAGCTATATATTCAGCCTTGGTGGACGAGAGGGAAACGCAATTTTGTTTCTTGGAACACCAACTTACCAGAGGACAGCCAAGGAATTGGCAACCTCCGGAAGTTGACTTCCTATCCACACGGTCTCCCACCCAATCCGAATGTGAATATCCTAAGAGATCAAATGAAGCCCCTTTGGGGTACCATACGCCAAAGTTTAGGGTTTGAGCCAAATATCGAAAGATTTGCTTGACTGCCACATAGTGACTTTCCTTAGGTGCAGATTGAAATCGTGCACAAATTCCCACACTCAACAGAATATCCGGTCTAGATACACAAAGGTAAAGCAGAGATCCAGTCATAGAGCCATATACCTTTTGATCCACAACTTTACCATTGGGATTGAGGTCAAGATGGCAGTTGAGAGGCATGGTAGTGTTGTCCTTGGCTGGTTTGAGATCATCCATCTTAAATCTTTTGAGCATGTCTTGAGTGTATTTTGCTTGATTGATGAAGGTTCCTTGACTTTATTGCTTGACTTCGAATCCAAGGAAAAAGTTCAACTCTCCCATCATAGACATCTCAAACTTTTTAGTCATTAGTGTAGAAAATTCTTCATTAAAAGATTTGTTAGGAGAACCAAAGATAATATCATCAACCTATAGTTGGTATATGAACAAGTTCCCTTTGACCTTCTTAGTAAAAAAGAGTGAGGTCAATTTTCCCAACTTCAAATCCACGGTCATGCAACATCTCGATAGGGTGCCCATACCACGCACGTGGGGGCTTGTTTAAGGCCATAGAGTGCCTTATCGGCAACATACACATGATTAGGGAACTTGGGATCCTCGAACCCCGGGGGTTGCTTGACATAAACCAACTCCTTAAGGGGACCATTAAGAAATGCACTCTTCACATCTGGTATAATTTGAAGTTATGATGAGAAGCAAATGCAAGCAACATGCAGATAGATTCAAGGCGATCGACAGGAGCAAAGGTCTCACTGTAATCGATACCCTCGACTTGGGAGTAGCCTTGTGCTACCAATCTTGCCTTGTTCCGAGTGATGACACCGTTCGCATCTTTCTTGTTCTTAAAGATCCACTTTGTCCCAATGACATTGTGGTTCTCCTTTGGTCTTGGCACTAGTCGCCACACTTTGTTGCGCTCGAAGTTATTGAGTTCTTCATGCATGGCTTACACCCAATCCATGTCTTCGAGAGCCTCTTGTACCTTCAGTGGTTCAATGCAAGAAACAAACGCATGATGTGCACTAAAGTTTGATAATTGACGACGTGTGGTTACCCCTCTCTGTAAGCCACCGTACACATTTTCCAGCACATGAGAAAGATTTTTGAGTATTTTGGCAGTATTGGTAGCGCATCTTTCTTGAATCTCCTCAGGGGTGAGCTAAGAAGCCTGTTTGAGACTATTACCGCCTTTTTGAGTTTGCCCTTGATCTTGAGCTTGATTTTCTTATTGCGCTTGCTCTTGATCTTGAACTTGGTCTTGCTTGTGATCTCGAGCATCCTCAGAGGGGTGAGCAGGATCAAGGACATCATTTGGTGTAGGACCATCTTGAGGTTGATCTTCTCCTTGATCGGGATCACGGGGATGAGGGCCTTCAGAGCGTTCTTCGGAAGCGTGTGGGTCTTGCGTTGGTGATGGTTCCACATGAGTGGAATATTGTCCTTCTCCTTCAGCCACAAGGAGTTCCTCAACGGGCAGGAAGTATCCCATGCCCATTCTTCTTATGACCTGGGGAGGAATTTCATAACCTACAATACAAAGACCACTTTTCTCCACTTGGGAGCCATTATTCTCGTCAAACTTCACGTTACACGTCTCCTCAATGAGTCTTGAGGACTTGTTGAGGAAACAGTAAGCGCGAGAGTTTGTACCATAACCAACAAATATGCCCTCTTGAGCTCTAGGTTCAAATTTAGACAAACGAGCACCTTTTTTAAGAATGAAACACTTACAGCCAAACACCCGGAAGCACTTAAGGTTGGGCTTGTTGCCGTTAAGAATTTCATATGGAGTCTTGTTCAAGCCTTTGCGAAGGTAGAGACCATTGGATGCATGACATGCTGTGTTGATGGCTTCGACCCAAAAATTATACCGAGATTTAAAATCCACCATCATGGTTATTTATGCATCCATCAATTTTTGATCCTTCCTTTCTGCCACACCATTTTGTTGAGGAGTGTAAGGAGCAGAGTATTGATGCTTGATTCCTTCATCACGCAGAAATTCATTTAGGGTGTAGTTCTTGAACTTGGTGCCATTGTCACTTCTGATCATCATTATCTTTGCATTATGTTGGTGTTGAGCTTCGTTAGCAAAGTCGACGATGGTTTGTTGAGTCTCACTCGTTCTCTTGAGAAACTATACCCAGGTATATCTTGAGTAATCATCCACTATAACCAAGCAATACTTTCTTCCCCCAAGACTATCATCAGATGGAGGACCAAAGAGATCCATGTGAAGGAGTTCCAAGGTACTTTTTGTGTAGATGATAGTCATGGGGCGGTGAGCTGTCTCATGAATCTTCCCTTCAACACATGCACTACAAGCACGATCTCTGGCGAAACTCACATTGGTTAGTCCGAGAACATGATCCCCTTTGAGGAGACTTTGTAAAGATCTCATATTGACATGGGCTAGCCAGCAATGCCAAATCCATCCCACATCAACTTTAGCCATTAGGCAAGTCGCGGTCTTAGAGGGTCGTTCCAAAAAGTTAACCACAGAGAGACCATTCTCGACATGCCCAACAAAGGCTACTTTAAGAGTCTTGCTCCACAAAAGGGCCACAGAGTCAATGCCAAAGAAAGTACTAAAGCCCATAAGTGCAAGTTGATGAAGGAAAAGTAAATTGTATGCGACGGTCTCAACAAGCATGACCTTTTCAATGGTAAGTTCCGGAGAAATTACCACCTTGCTGAGACCCAATACCTTTGAAATCACATCATCACCAAAGGAGACTTGGGTGACAATGGATGGGTTTAATGTCCATCTCCAAATCCTTGCTTCCGGTCATATGATTTGTTGCTCCACTATAAAGTAACCATGACACCCCACCGGAAGCAAACTCCTGCATAAGATCAATGCTTGGATTTAGGTACCCATTCTTTAATGGGTCCTCTTATGTTAGTAACAAGGGTCTTAGGAACCCAAATAGACCATGCAATGTAATCATCATAAGAGCCAACAAACTTAGCAAAAAAATTCCATCACTAGCATGACACAACACATAGGAGGGGTGATACATCCATTTTGCATCATGCTTTCATGTTGATATTTATCGGTTTATGGGCTGTTATATTACTTTGTGGTACCATATTTATGCCTTTTCTCTCTTATTTTGCAAGCTTTATTTGAAGAGGGAGAATTCAGGCAGCTGGAATTCCGGACTGGAAAAGGAGCAAATCTGAGTCCTCTATTCTGCACATCTCCAAATGCCCTGAAAAGTTACGTGGAATTTTTTGGGATTATATAAAAAATACTGGGCAAAAGAAGTACCACACGGGAGCTACCAGGGCGCCACAAGCTTGGTAGCCGCCACCCCCTGGTGGCGGCTACAGGGCTTGTGGGCTCCCTGACGGCCCACTGGCCCCCCTCTTTTGCTATATGAAGGGTTTTGTTCCGGAAAAAAAATCAATGGGGAGCTTTTTCGTGGTTTCGCCGCCGCCACGAGGCGGAACTTGAGCAGATCCAATCTAGAGCTCCGGCAGGACGATCCTGCTGGGGAAACTTCCCTCCCGGAGGGGTAAATCGTCGCCATCGTCATCACTAACACTCCTCTCGTCGGAGGGGAGGCATCTTCATCAACATCTTCATCAGCACCATCCCCTCTCCAATCCCTAGTTCATCTCTTGTAACCAATCTCCGTCTCGCGACTCTGATTGGTACTTGTAAGGTTGCTAGTAGTGTTGATTACTCTTTGTAGTTGATGCTAGTTGGATTACTTGGTGGAAGAGTTTATGTTCAGATCCTTGATGCTATTCATTACACCTCTGATCATGATTATGATTATGCTTTGTGAGTAGTTACTTTTGTTCGTGAGGACATGCGATAAGTCATGCTGATAATAGTCATGTGAATTTGATATTCGTTCGGTATTTTGATATGTTGTATGTTGTCTTTTCCTCTAGTGGTGTTATGTGAACGTCGACTACATAACACTTCACCATATTTGGGCCTAGAGGAAGGCATTGGGGATTAGTAAGTAGATGATGGGTTGCTGGAGTGACAGAAGCTTAAACCCCAGTCTATGCGTTGCTTCGTAAGGGGATGATTTGGATCCACTACTTTAATGCTATGGTCAGACGTTGTCTTAATTCTTGTTTCGTAGTTGCAGATGCTTGCGAGAGGGGTTAATCATAAGTGGGATGCTTGTACAAGTAAGGGCAGTACCCAAGCGCCGGTCCACCCACATATCAAACTATCAAAGTAACGAACGCGAATCACACGAATATGATGAAACTAGCATGACAGAAATTCCCGTGTGTCCTCGGGAGCGTTTTTCCTCCTATAAGACTTTGTTCAGGCTTGTCCCTTGCTACAAAAGGGATTGGGCCACTTGCTGCACCATTGCTACCACTTGTTACTTGTTACTTTTGCTTGCTATGTTTCACCTCACTACACCATCACTTGTTACCGCTACTTTCAGTGCTTGCAGTTATTACCTTGCTGAAAACTGTTTATCAGAGCCTTCTGCTCCTCGTTGGGTTCGACACTCTTACTTATCAAAAGGAGTACGATTGATCCCCTATACTTGTGGGTCATCAAGACTCTTTTCTGGCGTCGTTGCTGGGGAGTGAAGCGCCTTTGGTAAGGAAACATTTATATACTGTGCTGAAATTTATTGTCACTTGTCACTATGGAAACTGTTCCTTTGTGGAGTTTGTTCGGGGTATCTTCACCACAAACGGAAGCACGAGGAGTTGTTCCTCAACCTGAGGTACCTACTGAAAATATCTTTTATGAAATTCCTTCGGGTATGCTTGAGAAACTGCTGGCTAATCCTTTTACAGGAGATGGATCTTCACATCCGATCCAGACTTGCATCTGATCTATGTAGATGAAGTTTGTGGTTTATTTAAGCTTGCAGGTTTGCCCAAGGATAAGGTAAAGGAGAAAGTCTTTCCTTTATCTTTGAAGGATAAGGCGTTGACATGGTATAGGCTATGTGATGATACTGGATCATGGGACTACAATCGGTTGAAATTGGAATTTCATCAAAAGTTCTATCCTATGCATTTAGTACATCGTGATCGGAATTATATTTATAACTTTTGGCCTCGTGACAGGGGAATCATAGCTCAAGCTTGGGGGAGGCTTAAATCAATGCTATATTCATGCCCCAATCATGAGCTCTCGAGAGAAATTATCACTCAAAACTTTTATGCTCGGCTTTCTCATGAAGATCGTACCATGCTTGACACTTCTTGTACCGGTTCTTTTTTGAAGAAGGATATTGACCACAAGTGGAATTTATTTAACTTCTCCAAGTTTGGAAGACAACCCCATGAAAAAGAGTCGTCTGGTAGGGATGAAATCATTGCTCTTTCCCCTATTGCCGTACCTCCTACGGATCCTTTAGAGCAATATCTCCTTGAGCATGAAAACAATATGCATATGGAGGAAAGAGATGAGATAGATAAAATTGTCTTAGAACAATATCCTATTCTCAAGAATAATCTGCCAGTTGAACTGCTTGGGGATCCTCCCCCACCAAAGGGTGATCCTGTGTTCGAGCTTAAACAGTTGCCAGATACTGTTAAGTATGCCTATCTTGATGAGAAGGAGATATATCCTGTTATTATTAGTGCTCTCCTCTTAGAGCACGAAGAGAAGAAGTTACTAAAAACTGTGAGGAAGCACCGTGCTGCTATTGGATATACTCTTGATGATCTTAAGGGTATTTGTCCCACTCTATGCCAGCACAAGATTAAAACCGATCCTGATTCTAAACCAGTTGCTGATCATCAAAGGACATTAAATCCTAAGATGAAAGAGGTCGTTAGAAAAGAAATATTAAAGCTTCTGGAAGCAGGAATCATTTATCCTGTTGCTCATAGTGATTGGGTGAGTCCAGTACATTGCGTACCTAAGAAGGGAGGTATCACCATCGTTCCTAATGATAAGAATGAATTAATCCCACAAAGGATTATTACTGGTTATAGGATGGTGATAGACTTCCGGAAAATGAACAAGGCAACCAGGAAAGACCATTATCCTTTGCCGTTTATCGACCAAATGCTAGAAAGGCTATCCAAACATACACACTTTTGCTTTCTAGACGGTTATTCAGGTTTCTCGCGAATACCTGTTGCACAATCTGATCAGGAGAAAACCACTTTCACCTGCCCCTTCAGTACCTTTGCTTATAGACGTATGCCTTTTGGCTTATGCAATGCACCTGCCACCTTTCAAAGATGTATGATGGCTATATTCTCTGACTTTTGTGAAAAGATTGTCGAGGTTTTCATGGATGACTTCTCCATTTACGGGTCTTCCTTTGATGATTGCCTCAGCAAACTTGATCGAGTCTTACAGACATGCAAAGATACCAACCTCGTCTTGAATTGGGAGAAGTGCCACTTTATGGTTAATGAAGGCATCGTCTTAGGACACAAAATCTCTGAAAGAGGCATTGAAGTTGATAAGGCTAAGGCTGATGCAATTGAGAAAATGCCTTGCCCCACAAATATCAGAGGTATACGAAGTTTCCTAGGTCATGCTGGTTTCTATAGAAGGTTCATTAAAGTCTTCTCTAAGATTTCTAGGCCTCTTACCAACCTCTTGCAGAAGGATGTTCCTTTTGGTTTTGATGAGGATTGTGAGGAAGCCTTCGAAATACTTAAGAAGGCTTTGATAACCGCACCTATTGTTCAACCACCTGACTGGAACTTGCCCTTTGAAATCATGTGCGACGCTAGTGATTATGCTGTTGGTGCTGTTCTAGGATGAAGAGTTGACAAGAAGTTGAATGTTATTCACTACGCTAGTAAAACTCTAGACAGTGCCCAAAGAAACTATGCCACTACGGAAAATGAGTTTTTAGCAGTCGTGTTTGCATGTGAAAAGTTCAGATCTTATATAGTTGACTCCAGAGTCACTATTCACTCTGATCATGCTGCTATTAAGTACCTTATGGAGAAGAAGGACGCTAAGCCTAGGCTGATCAGATGGGTTCTCCTGCTACAGGAATTTGATTTGCACATCGTTGACCGAAAGGGTGGTGATAACCCTGTAGCAGATAACTTGTCCAGGCTAGAGAATGTCCTTGATGACCCATGACCTATTGATGACAGCTTTCCTGATGAGAAATTAAATGTCATCCGCACTTCACATAGTGCACCGTGGTATGCTGATTACGCAAACTATATCGTAGCCAAATACATACCACCCAGTTTCACCTACCAGCAAAAGAAGAAATTCTTCTTTGATTTGAGACACTACTTTTGGGACGATCCTCACCTTTATAAGGAACGAGTAGATGGTGTTATTAGATGTTGTGTGCCTGAACATGAACAGGGACAAATCCTGCAGAAGTGTCATTCCGAAGCCTACGGAGGACACCACACTGGAGATAGAACTGCTCATAAGGTATTGCAATCAGGTTTCTATTTGGCCACTCTCTTCAAGGATGCCCGTAAGTTTGTCTTGTCTTGTGACGAATGCCAAAGAATAGGGAATATCAGTAAGCGTCAGGAAATGCCTATGAACTATTCACTTGTCATTGGACCATTTGATGTCTGGGGCTTTGATTATATGGGACCCTTCCCGAGTTCCAATGGGTACACTCACATCTTAGTTGCTGTGGATTACGTCACTAAGTGGGTAGAAGCTATCCCCACTAAAAATGCTGATCACCACACCTCTATTAAGATGCTCAAAGAAGTCATTTTCCCAAGATTTGGAGTCCCTAGATATTTGTTGAATGATGGCGGTTCACACTTCATTCATGGTGTTTTCCCAAGATGCTCGCTAAGTATTTTGCCAACCATAGAGTTGCATCTCCTTATCATCCTCAGTCTAGTGGTCAAGTGGAGTTGAGCAATAGGGAGATCAAATTGATCCTACAAAAGACCGTCAATAGATCTCGAAAGAATTGGTCTAGTAAACTTGACGATGCACTATGGGCTTATAGGACTGCCTATAAGAATCCCATGGGCATGTCGCCGTATAAAATGGTTTACGGTAAGGCCTGTCATTTACCTCTTGAGCTGGAACACAAAGCTTATTGGGCAATCAAAGAGCTCAACTTCGATTTCAAACTTGTCGGTGAGAAGCGGTTGTTTGATATCAACTCATTAGATGAATGGAGGCCCCAGGCAAATGAGAATGCCAAGTTGTTCAAGGAAAAGGTTAAGAGATGGCCCGGCAAACGAATACAGAAACGAGAGTTCAATGTAGGTGATTATGTCCTGCTATACAATTCTCATTTGAGATTCTTCGCAGGCAAGCTTCTCTCTAAATGGGAAGGTCCTTACGTTATCGAGGAAGTATATCATTCCGGTGCCATCAAAATCAATAACACGGAAGGAAATTTTCCTAGAGTGGTAAATGGGCAAAGAATCAAGCATTATATCTCCGGTACTCCCATAAATGTTGAGACCAATATCATCAACATCATAACTCCAGAGGAGTACATAAGGGATGTTTATCAGCCTGTTTCAGACCCTGAAAACGAAGAGGTATTTGTTTCAGTAAGAAATTGGGCTCCGAAGCTTTTCCAATAGGAAATTTCCTCCGTTTTGGAATTTTTGGAAAATTAGAAAAATAAAAAGCAGTCCGAAGAGTGCATTAGGTGGCCACAAGCTTAGTAGCCGCCACCTACCCCTGGTGGCGGCTAGGGGGCTTGTGGGCACCTCGTGTGCCTCCCGGACTCCGTTTTCTTGCGGAGCACTCCTTCTGGTCCAGAAAAATCATTATATATTCGCCCGAAGGTTTTGATCTCCGTATCGCGCAGTTTTCCTCTGTTTTCGTTTCGAGCCTGTTTCTGTGGCAGATCTAGATCATCATGACTTCCCCAAACGCTCCTAAGGACAAGATCTTCGAGAAGGTCATCAATCCCTACCTCACGGAAGTGCTGAAACACCCTCAATCTATCAAGATGAGCGAGGGGATGTTGCACATCCGTGATGTTGAGGGGCCTAAGAACACCGGAAGCATGGAGGCGAGGCTCGAAGCAATGGAGCAACAAGTCTTCAAGTGCCAAGGGATGGTGGAGCATGGACTCAACACCAACCACATGATGATCACGAAGTTCACCAGCAAGCAAAAGATGGATGCCATTGACATTGGGAAACACCTCTCCAGGCTCTATGACAGGGTTGATCAACTTCAGGGCCAGATCTATGACCTACAGAACCAAAACTGTGAGTATGAGTACAGATTTAAATCAATAAGGTTGGCTGCAGATTTGAGGATTCCGGCGACTCGTTCATCCTGCCATGATGGAGCCCCTATGCCTTGGAAGACGGAGGATCAGACTACTTCAACAACTCCACCACCATCTCCACCAAAGGAAGACAATTAAGCATTGGTATGGGCAATCCCCTTGGCTTTTGCCAAGCTTGGGGGAGTTGCCCTCGTATCGCATCACCTTTATATCTTTTTCTTTTACCTTTGTTTTAGTTCTTTCCTTTTCAGTTTTATTTCTTCTCTTAGAGGAATAAGTCTTTTGTGTTTAGTTTGAGTCTTTTGCTTTTGTCTCTCCCCCGATGTATTTGAGCTTACGAGCTATATAATAAAGAGTATCTTAGTCAAGGGCTTTGCTTTATGTCGTGATCAAAAGTATGAAAAGAAAGATAGCATGAAAGATCACGAGATGATCTTATGGAAAGTGATATCTTCACATATGACAAGTATGATGATTGAAACTTGTTGAGAATAAATCAACATAGACCTCAATCATTGTTGCAATTAATAAGAAGTAATAAGGAAAGAGAGGTTCACATATAAATATAACATCTTAGACACTTCTTACAATTGTGAGCACTCACCAAACTATTACATGCTTAGGAGTAGATGTTGGACAAGGAAGACAACATGAATTGTGTTTACTTGGTTCCAAACAATGTTATATGATTAGAGATCCCTTAGCATGTGACGATTGCTTCCACCCCATATCAGCCAAAACTCCCGCACCAAGTAGAGATACTACTTGTGCATCCATAAACCTTCAACCCAGTTTTTGCCATGAGAGTCCACCATACCTACCTATGGATTGAATAAGATGCTTCAAGTAAGTTGTCATCGGTGCAAGCAATAAAAATTGCTCTCAATATGTATGATCTATTAGTGTGTGGAAAACAAGCTTTGTTCAAACCTGTGATGAGGAAGACATAAAAGCGACAGACTGCATAATAAAGTTCTTTATCACAGGAGGCAATATAAAGTGACGTTCTTCCGCACTAAGAGGACACGCATTCAAACCTCAAAAGTGCATGACAACCTCTGCTTCCCTCTGCGAAGGGCCTATCTTGTACCTTTACTTTTTGCCCTTGTAAGAGTAATGGTGATCTTCACCAATTCCCTATTTTTGCCTTTGTCTTGGCTACCGTCACATGCTTGGGAAAGATCTATATTCATATATCAACTTGGAGTTGAGTACTTATGCTTTATTATTGTTGACTTTACCCTTGAGGTAAATCGTTGGGAGACAAAACTATAAGCCCTTATCTTCCTCTGTGTCCAGCTGAAACTTTGACACCATGAGTACCACGTGAGTTGTAACAATTGTGGAAAACAAAAGAGATGATTGAGTATGTGGGTTTGCTTTACAAGCTCTTATTTGACTCTTTCTGATGTTATGATAAATTGCAATTGCTTCAATGACTTTGGACTGTTGTTGGTTACTTCTCGATAAGGTTTTTGCTTCATACTTTGCTTTGTGAAGGAATTGTTACTTTCCCATAAGAATCTTTATGATGTATTTTTGTTCTATGTGTGATCATGATGCCCTCATGTCCGTATTATGTTTTATCGACACCTTCGTCCCTAAACATGTGGAAATGTTTATGGAACTTGGTTTTCGCTTGAGGACAAGCGACGTCTAAGCTTGGGGGAGTTGATACGTCCATTTTGCATCATGCTTTCATGTTGATATTTATCGCTTTATGGTCTGTTATATTACTTTGTGGTACCATATTTATGCCTTTCCTCTCTTATTTTGCAAGGTTTAATTGAAGAGGGAGAATTCAGGCAGCTGGAATTCTAGACTAGAAAAGGAGCAAATCTGAGTCCTCTATTCTGCACATCTCCAAATGCCCTGAAAAGTTACGTGGAATTTTTTGGGATTATATAAAAAATACTGGGCAAAAGAAGTACCAGAGGGGAGCTACCAGTGCGTCACAAGCCTGGTAGCCGCCACCCCCTGGTGGCGGCTACAGGGCTTGTGGGCTCCCTGACGGCCCATTGGCCCCCCTCTTTTGCTATATGAAGGGTTTCGTTCCAGAAAACATCAACGGGGAGCTTTTTCGTGGTTTTGCCGCCGCCACGAGACGGAACTTTAGCAGATCCAATCTAGAGCTCCGACAGGACGATCCTGCTGGGGAAACTTCCCTCCCGGAGGGGGAAATCGTCGCCATCATCATCACCAACACTCCTCTCGTCGGAGGGGAGGAATCTTCATCAACATCTTCATCAGCATCATCTCCTCTCCAATTCCTAGTTCATCTCTCGTAACCAATCTCCGTCTCGCAACTACGATTGGTACTTGTAAGGTTGCTAGTAGTGTTGATTACTCTTTGTAGTTGATGCTAGTTGGATTACTTGGTGGAAGAGTTTATGTTCAGATCCTTGATGCTATTCATTACACCTCTGATCATGATTATGATTATGCTTTGTGGGTAGTTACTTTTGTTCCTGAGGACATGGGATAAGTCATGCTGATAATAGTCATGTGAATTTGATATTCGTTCGGTATTTTGATATGATGTATGTTGTCTTTTCCTCTAGTGGTGTTATGTGAACGTCAACTACATAACACTTCACCATAGTTGGGCCTAGAGGAAGGCATTGGGGAGTAGTAAGTAGATGATGGGTTGCTGGAGTGACAGAAGCTTAAACCCCAGTCTATGCGTTGCTTCGTAAGGGGCTGATTTGGATCCACTAGTTTAATGCTATGGTTAGACGTTGTCTTAATTCTTCTTTCGTAGTTGCGGATGCTTGCGAGAGGGGTTAATAATAAGTGGGATGCTTGTCCAAGTAAGGACAGTACCCAAGCGCCGGTCCACCCACATATCAAACTATCAAAGTAACGAACGCGAATCACATGAACATGATGAAACTAGCATGACAGAAATTCCCGTGTGTTCTCGGGAGCGTTTTTCCTCCTATAAGACTTTGTTCAGGCTTGTCCCTTGCTACAAAAGGGATTGGGCCACTTGCTGCACCGTTGCTACTACTTGTTACTTGTTACTTTTTGCTTGCTACGTTTCACCTCACTACACCTTCACTTGTTACCGCTACTTTCAGTGCTTGCAGTTATTACCTTGCTAAAAACTGTTTATCAGAGCCTTCTGCTCCTTGTTGGGTTCGACACTCTTACTTATCAAAAGGACTACGATTGATCCCCTATACTTGTGGGTCATCAAGGGGTTAAAGTCGCCGGCTGTGTTGGGTAGAGGGGTATTGTCATTCACTGCATTACCACCCTTAGCTTGGTTCTTTTTATTCCCATGCGTACCCTCCCCAGATTTAACAAAGGTTTCCATAAGCTAGGGAGATTGCTTGGTCTTTTTCTCCTTGTTCTTCTTCTTGGACTTGGGTGCAAACCCAACTCCTTCCTTTGCAACCACTTCCTTTTGACTTCTCAAAAGGTCATTAAGATTGTTTCCACCTTGGATGCATGTCCCAAGGCCTTTCTCAAGATGCTCTTTTAATTTGGAGTTCTCCACAAGATGTGCATGCTCACAACAGGGGTTACATTATCAATTAAAACAAATGGAGAGCAAGTGGCTATTTCCTTAGCGAGTTTTACTTGGAGTTGAGCATGAGACTCTTTTAAAGAGACATGAACACTCTTCAAGGCCTTGTGAGACTTGTCAAGTGTCACAAGATCTTTCTTGAGTCTAACATGATCAAGCCCAAGTGCACTCTTTTTGAATTGAAGCACACGGGTAAGAACAAGAGCATGATCAATATATTTCTTTAACTTAGCAAGGTCATCGTTAGGTGACTCCTCAAGAATCAAACAAAGTCCTTGATCTTTTTCAAGAGCAATGGAAAGATCTGTAATCTCATCGGCATAGTCACGACTATGACCTTGTAGCATATAGATAGTATCTTCATGAGATTCAATAAGGTCATTAGCCTCACTGAGTTGTTCCAATAGAGCAACAACATGCTTCTTGGATTTACGCTTGAGATTTCTCATGAATTCACCAAAGGAGTTTTCCTCCTCCTCTACCTCTTCCTTTTCATCTCTGCTATCCAAGGTAGCGGAGATGGTAGCTTTTATGTTGGAAGTTTGAGCGTTAGATGTTACCTTGTTGGATGCCTTAGCCATCAGACACTTGGCAACACAGTTCTCGTTGGGGGCCTTGTAGAGAGACACCTTGCTTGGACAAGAATATGCAATGGCCACCGTGGCCATTCCCATTGCTTCACCACTTGTCTCATTGTCATCATCCACATCGGAGAGGCACTCTTCTTGAGCCACCAACCCCTTAGGGGGCGTCATCTTGGGGAAGTTGCTCTTGTTTGGGAAAGACTTGGTCTTGTCTTTGTTAATGAGCTTGCCACTATTGTCTTCCCTCTGCTCACAGAGACAATCTGCCACAAATTGACTCACATTGCCACAATTGTAGAAAGTTCTCATGCGTTGCTTTCCCTTAGACCTGCTTGAGTTGTTCTTGGAGAAGTTGGGCCTTGAGTTTTTCTTGTTGCCCCAAAACTGCCTTGATGCAAGAGCCTTGTGCTCGTGGTAAGCATACTTGGTGTCTTCAGGACAAGATTCTTCTTCGTCTTACTCATCTTCCTCCACAACAACATTGGCCTTCAAAGCAAGGTTGGGGTAGTCTTTTCTTGACCGTTGAACTTAGGCTAGAGCATTGTCAACGGTCTTGTTCAAAATGTTCATGGCAATAAACTCATCCAACACATCACTTGAGGACAAGGAATGAAAGTACGACCTTTGACAAAAGGCAGAGGACATGGGCTTGTTGAAAGGCATGATGGCCTTGAGAAACTTGCGCTTAATCCAAGTGTCATCCACATATTTGCTTCCATGATCCCGAAGAGAAATAAAAAGAGTTGTAACTCTTTGATATAGCTCACGAGGGTCCTCATCCTTGATCATAGCAAATTCATTGGCCTCATCAAGAACCACTTCATAGTTGGACCGTTGAATGCTAGAGATTCCCTTGTATATGGAGATGATGTGATCCCAACAATCTTTGGCACGAGTGAAGGGACACAAGTGAGGAAGATCTTCAACACGAACAACTTCTTGAAGAATGAACAAGGCGGAGTGATTGAGCTGATTATCGTCCTATTCTCTTGGCGTGAGGTTGCTTGGATCATGTGGGTAGTAACCTTGCTCAATGATTCTCCAAAGTTGTGTTGAGTTGTGGTTCAAATGAGACTTGATACAAAAAACCCAGTTAGCAAAATCATTCTTAAAAAGCTTCGGTGGAGGACCTAGATTAACAATATGCGGTGGATGGACCGGTGCTCCATAGACCATGGGAGGAGGAACACGGGCAAAGGTATTTGCCACACTTGTTCCTTGGGGCATTTTATCCTTTTCACTACTAGCATTTTCCTTTTCGGAATTGCCCCCCGAATCCGAAGTTGTGGGAGCCACCAAAAATGGGTCGGTAGGTGGTTTGTAAATATCAAGAAAATCCTTAAGCATATTTTTGACTTCGATAGCCAATGAGGATTTAAATGTGGACATGACCTCATTTAATTCCTCTCGGGTGACCTAGTTTGTAGCAGCTCCCTCGGGCACCTGCTCAATCCGTTCCCCATCGTCAACCATAATATTTGGGTGGTGAAACCCTTAATTAGGAGACGAAGCTCTGTTACCAATTGAAAGGATCGGTATGGTTGACTAGAGGGGGGTGAATAGGCAACTAACAAATTTTAAGCTTTTATTTTAAAAAATTAGGTTTAGCAACAAATAGGTTGTCTAGATATGCAACTAGGTGAGCAACCTATATGATGCTAACAACAACAATAATAAGCAATAAGTAAATACAAGTAAAGGTAAGAAATAACCACAAGTGGAACCGATGACGGCGAGGATGTGTTCCCGAAGTTCCTTCCCTTTGAGGGGAAGTACGTATCCTTTGGAGTAATGTGGAGGCACAATGCTCCCCAAGATGCCACCAAGGCCACCGTATTCTCCTCACACCCTCACACAATGCGAAGTGCAGTAAATCCACTAACTGGTGCCCTTGAAGATGACAACTGGACCTTTACAACAAGGTTGGGGCTCTCTCCACAACTCAATTAGAGGCTCCCAACAAAACCACAGAGCTTCACCACAATGGAATGTGGCTTCGAGGTGACCTCTTCCGTCTAGGGTGCTCAAACACCCAAGAGTAACAAAATCCACACAAGAACTTGGGGGAATCATTTTTTACTTTGGTGGAAGTGTAGATCTAGGTCTCCTCCTTCAATACCTAGCAAGACAATAAGTTTCGCTGGCTAGGGAGAGAGATGAGGCAAGAAAGCTTGAGTGCATCAATGGTGGAGAGAGAGAGGTAAGAGGTTAGAGGGAGGAGGAAGAAAGCCCTCCTTATATAGGCCCTCGAGATTTCTAACTGTTACAACCATTTCACATTGGCGATACAACCGGTTGCCAGGCCGGTACAACCGGTCTTCCTATATTAGTGGAACAACCAACCAACCACCGCCCAACAACCGGGCCAAAACATAAAATTGTCCCTGAGGTTCCACCAACCACGGCCGCTGGGAGTGGCTAAGTCCCAAGCTGTAGAACCGTTTGGAACACCGGTAGTACCGGCTATATAATTAATATAGTTGTACAACCGGGCCACCACCGTCCAACAACCGCAGTCAAACAGAGTCGTGACCGGTTGTGGACCGGTGCAGGGCCAATACAACTGCCCAGGTGTTGAGCGGTACAACCGCCCATGGCAGCGGTACAACCGGTGAGTTAGAAAACCAGGGGCCTCTCTCTCAATGATGCGATGGAACGAGATGGATGCAAAAGTGTGTGATAAAAGTTGATTCACCCATAGACTTCCAATGTGGATTCCCTCTTAATAGTACGTTATCCCTACGACCAAAGAGAATAAACAAGTAGGGAACACGTCTTCGATATTTTTTGTTTGGAGGGAATAACCGTATTGTGTCTAATATATGATACCTGCATACTCGACATCCGGCTAGATAACATAGTGAGTTGTCATCATCACCAAAACACTTAAGCTGGAGAATGCCCTTACACTGGTTAAAGGTAGAATTTTCAAAATACGGAGGGAAGTGCCTTAACACACAAATATCATTACATATGATTACACGTGTGGTGATTGGTCTAGTTAATCTATTATAGCATCTAACATGCAGTCCTCATGCGAGCAGCGGGCATCACTTTACCGTACACCAGATGTAGATGAATCTCCTTCCCATCTGGACCAATTCAGGCCATGTGCTCGGGATCTAGTTGTGTAAAGCGGGTCTTAACCATAGCCCACGCCTCCCGAGCTCCTTCTGGGTAGGTTGAGGTCTTCCACAATTCTAAGAGAGCATAGGCTCCTGTAAATCGCTCTACAAGTTCGGCCATCCCTTGTGGAGGGTTTTGTCTTTGCATAGCCTTCCGTGCATGTTCATGCACAATGGAAAGTTCCGTTAACATGTCCCCCCCAAATGAAGTGGCCTCCTCTTCAGGACGCCCAGTCAGAAGACCTAATCCAAAGGAGGAAAAAAAATTCACGATCAATACAATAAAAATTGGATCACTTCCACGTCAGAGCTTTACTTACAGAACATGTCGCCTTTCAATTTCTGGTTCTCTTCTCGAGTTTGCGCCAATTGAGTTTTCAAACTCTCAACTTCTGCAGCTTGTTTTTTATTCTCTTCCTTGATATTGTTGTTTTTGTTCATGGCATCGCTTCAGTACGCGCTGACCGGTTTCAAGCTGCGACTCGACATATCACTGAGATTCTCGAGAGGCATCCATACATTCTTGCATTTGGCTTATTGATTCACCTGGTATAGCAATGTTTTTGGCTATTAATATATATTTTAAGCAAATTCAGCATATCACAAATTTACTCCCTTACCATGGGCTTCCCTGGTAAATTTCTTCACATCTTCTAGCTCGGCCCTACTGGCCTCTAAATCGGTCTGGATCTGATGGAGATCTTTGGATAAACTCTCATTTTCCTACTTCAAAGCCTGCACACTGAAAAAGTACTTGACATTGACCCTTAATTTAGCCGTCCCGACCAAATTAAGGCTCGGGGGCAACTAGGTCCGAACTTTTGTTCGGATATTATAATGTCGATAACTTACCTACAGGTGGGTAGACACTTGCCCGACCACTTCTTTAAGGTCGGCTCGCGCGGCTCCGAGGTACACATATGTAAGTGCATCTAGTGCCCCTTAGTGATTTTGGTGGTTTGAAGACCTATAGGTTAAGTATCTAATGTGTTTACAAGTGTACACAGGATCTATAAGTCATTGAGGAGTTTGAGATATTTGAAGAATATCGACCCCTAAAAATGTATATCTTCAGTTGAAGAAATTGGTCTGGAGCTGAAGAAATGAATCGCGAGGAATCTACGATGAAATTGATATTCCTCATGAAGATACCGATACTGAGAAAGACCGGTGGTTCCTGAAGAAAATCATTCTGAAGAAATTGAAGCGTGAAGATTTACGTTTTCTCTTTTACTTTCTTCGCATTTGATGAATAGGAACACCGTACTGTTAAAGGGGGTCAAAGTAACACTATGGAATGGATTTCCTCATGATGCTCAACCCAAGCCTAATCCTACCAAAAGCCTCAAGTGAGGAATATGAGTGACATGAGGACTCTCACAGTTGAGGGTCCCGACCGTTTCGATAACCACGCCAAGTCACTGGTCTTATCCACTCCAACAGTCATATTATTTAAGGGCATTAGTGTCAAATCATGCCGGGATGCTCCCAGGCTATAAATAGCCATCCCCACAACCACTAGCTGGTTGGCTGCTCCGTTAGAAACTGACACTTGTCATAAGAGCAACCCAAATTCCTCAGAGCCTTCGAGAGTAATTCATCAGTGAGGAAATACACCACCCACCGAAACCACAAACCAAACCTAGTGATTGAGCATCACTGAAGAAGTTGTTCCTGTGTGGGACTGAAGCCTTTTACCTTTGAGGACTGTGCATCCTCCAGACGGTTAGGTGTCATGGTCTAGAGCAATCCAGCAGTCAATTGTGGATCGCCGGTTGACCGAGTTTGTGAGGGTTTGGAAGTCTGCCCCGAAGACTTACCACGAGTGTTGGGCGAGGACTGTGTGTCCTTAGCTGAAGGAGAATACGGTAGGGACTGTGTGTCCCGGGACTGGGTGTCCTTTGGTTTCAATACCAAGCCGCTCCAAACCAGATGTACAACTGTCACAGCAGTTGGAACTGGGTCATCAACGTCTGTCTTCTCTGAGAATCGGGTTCTAATTCCTCAACTCTTTAATTTCTCTGTATTATGTGTTGATGACTTTCACTGTGACTGTTTGAAGAATTTGTTGAAGACTTTCTCTGAATTTCCTCAACCCTAAATTCTTCACAATAGTTAATCATCATCTGTATTCTGTGTGCCTGCTTACTGTGCAATCTGATTTCACATTCTTCACTCTGAAATACTGCTGGTGTGAACGTTTGCACGTCTGATCCTTTACTGTTTCCGCTGTAAGTTAGTCATCAGTGAGGAATTTCCTCAAAAGGAATTTCCTCAGTGATGAAATTCTAAAAATCTCCTATTCACCCCTCTAGTCGATATAACGCACTTTCAATTGGTATCAGAGCAAGGTACTCCCTTGTTCTATGTGATTTTGGTTTAACCACCTGGAGTTTTAGTTATGTCGATTGCAGGCATGTTCAAGGTGACTGCAGCATGTCCCACCTACGAAGGGAAGAACTTTCCTTTCTGGAAGAACAAAATGCAAATGCATCTACAAGCTATTGACAATGATCTCTGGTATATTGTGGAAAATGGCGTCCCCATCATTTCTGCCAGTGTCACTGCAGCTGATGTGAAGAAATTCAAACAACTTGATTCTCAAGTGAAGAACATCATCTGTGGCCATCTGAGCCCTGGCCAGTTTGGAAGAGTAAGTGCTTTGGGCTCTGCAACACTGATCTCGGAGAGACTGTGCAAGGTAAATGAAGGAGTATCAACCCAGCGTGACTCTCGGGTTGATATTCTTCGCAATCTCTTCAATCGCTTCAAGAGACATGACAATGAATGCTGCCAAGACACCTTTGATCGCCTCACTGATATATCAAATGAACTGCAAGCACTGGGAGCTCGAGACATCACTGATCACGAAGTTGTGAAGAAACTGCTGAGTTCCTTGGATTCTTCATTTGACACTCTAGTTCTGATGATTCAAGAAAGACCAGACTACAAGATGCTAGATCCAGCTGATATCCTTGACAGGCTAAATACTCATGAATTCCAGCAAGAAGAAAAGAGAGATCTATATGGACAAAGCTATTCCAGACCACGTGCACTGAAGGCTAGAGCAATTTCCTCATCTGAAGAAGAAGACACAGATGACAGCAGTTGTGACCCTGAAGAATTTGGACTGGAACTTGCAATGCTTGTGAGGAAATTCCAGAAATTTACACGCCGAGGCCTGTTCGGTAAATCATCAAGAAGAGACATGAGGAAATCAGAATCTGCATCTGAGGACTACAAGAAACGGACCTGTCACAAGTGCAAGAAATCAGGTCATTACATTGCTGATTGTCCCCGCTGGGGAAAGGAATCAAAGAAGAAGAAATACAAGGATGACAGTTCTGATGACTCGAAGAAGAAGAAGAAATCTTCAAAATCCTAATCTTCAAAGTCCTCTTCACACAAGAAGACTAGCTTCAGAAAGGCTCGGGCACTTATTGGCAAGGAAATGGATTCCGAGGCAGAATCAGAGGAATGTGATGAAGAAGAAGGCTCTGGAGAAGACTCAGAATCCGGACAGGCTAGTCTTGCACTAGCAACCACTTTCGTCAGCAAGTCAATCTTCAATCTTGAAGAAAATGATTGCACCATCCATACTGATGACTATGCTGATGACATCGCTCCAACCTATTGCTTCATGGCAAAAGGTTCAAAGGTATCAAATAATGCCTCCTCCTCTGATTCAAGTGACTGTGAACATAATGATTATAAGAAACCCAGTTACAGTAAACTTGCTATCATTGCCACTAAACAACAAACTGCTCTGGAAAAGCTTCAAAAACTGCTAGACAAAAGTGATGATCTGTTGAATGATGAAATGAATCTTAATCAAATCCTCGCTGATGACATGAAAAATCTTCAGTCTAGATTTGATATTCTTCAGGATCGTTATGATACACTCCTCACTGATCATGAGAAGCTTCCATACGAATTTCTTCAAAGGAAGCTTGATCTTGAGAAGCTGAGGATGTCTCATGACGATCTTCGCATGGAAAATGATTCATTACTAGCTCAACATATCAGCGCTAGTCAAGTTGAATTTATTCCTCCATGTCGTAAATGCATTGAACGTGAAACTGCTAATTCCTCACCAGAATCATCAAATGCTACAAATTCTTCAACTGCACCTGTTGTGTCTATTTCCTCACTTGAGGAAAACACAAATGTTACTGATGAAAATGTAGGGTTGAAGGAATTGTACGTGACAGGCATGTACAAAAGCCTCAAAGGACACCAAACCCTTTGTGATGTGCTCAAAAAGCAGATCTTGAACAAGAACCCGAGGAAGGAAGGAATTGCCTTTGAGAGGAAATTAAATGCTGATGGAACTTATTGGAAACCTGAGCAGTATCCCAAAACCTCATGGGTTGCTGCTACTGGGCCTCCTTTTGATCCATCTAATCTAACTGGCTTCTCATGTGAATTATCCTATTCCTCGGATGAGTCATTTGATTCCAACTATAAACTGTTCAAAAATCAATCTGGTGAAGTATTTGCTCGATATGTTGGAACTAACTACAGGAATGGCCCTCCTCTGAGGAAAATCTGGGTTCCCAAAAGTTGTCTTGAAAATCTTCAGGTGAATGTCCTCATGACACCACCTCTGAAGAATCTGAACCCCAGATCAAATTCCTCAGGAGGACCAAAGTCTTCAAGAGGATCAAAATCCTCAACTGGTCTAAACTATGCTCGTACCCGTGCTTATGCGTCTAACATGCATGGAAACTACAAGGAATATGAATATGAGCGTTACTCCTCAAATCATTATGTTCATAAATCCTCAAACCAGCTCTCTGCATACTCATATGAGTACTTTAACCCCCCTACTGTTAAGAGAAGTGCATTAGCTTCAATTCCACCTTTCTCATATGGTGCTCGCAGGATGATGAACGCTTTGCCACCCCTTCAGATGTGGGTGGTGAAGAAATCAAACTAATCACTTCTGCAGGTCAGGTCTCCAGATGAAAATCATCATATGAAGAATTTGCTGGAGACCTGAGGAAATGCTTGATAGGACGCAAGCTAATGATTGATGAAATAGAAATATTTCACACGTCCTTACATTTCTGTTATGATGAAATCACTGAACTAATGAAATTAGTATCATATTCATCAAATCTGAAGCATATGAGATGGTAAGCTGTACTAATTCATCTGCAGGATGACAAACCCAAAAATACTGAGTGGGTTCTCGATAGTGGCTGCACACATCACATGACTGGTGATAAAAGCCTACTGATGAATATGCCACTAACTCGATCACCTCTGAAGCAAATCACATATGCTGACAAAGGTAAAAGCAAGGTATTGGGACTTGGCAAAGTAGCTATTTCCAAGGATAGGCATATGGACAAAGTGATGCTTGTTGAATCCCTTGGTTTTAAGCTCATGTCAGTCTCGATGCTTTGTGATCTTGATATGATTGTTATCTTTGGTAGATATAGATGTGTAGTCATCATGGAATCTGACAGATCCAAAGTCTTCGAAGGTGTAAGAAGAGGGGATTTGTACATTGTTGATTTCTCTACAGGTCCTCAACCAGCCACTTGCTTACTAGCAAAAACCTCAGAAGGATGGCTGTGGCATCGAAGACTAGGTCATGGAGGCATGAGGAATTTGCACACGCTTGCAAAGAAGAAGCATGTCATCGGCATCGAATCAGTCAAATTCCTCAAGGACCATCTCTGCGGTGCTTGTGAATCTGGGAAAATGACCAGATCCAAGCATCCCTCTAAAACCATCATGACTACTACACGTCCATTCGAATTGCTTCATATGGATTTATTTGGACCTACTCACTATGCCACACTAACCAATGCAGCATCTTTATATGGCTTCGTCATAGTTGATGATTATTCCAGATATACTTGGGTGCATATCATAGTGTATAAAACTGAAGTGCAGGAAATCTTCAAACGATTTTCTTCAAGGGCCTCAACGAACTTTGGCATCAAGATCAAACACATCAGGAGTGATAATGGAACCGAGTTCAAAAACACTGGTCTTGATGATTATCTTGATGAACTTGGTATTACTCACGAATTGTCTGCTCCTTATACTCCTCAGCAGAATGGTGTCGTCGAAAGGAAGAACAGGACTCTGGTTGAAATGGCAAGAACTATGCTTGAAGAATATTAGACTCCTCGTCGCTTCTGGCCTGAAGCAATCAACACTGCATGCCATATCATCAACAGGGTATATCTTCACAAATTCCTCAAGAAAATCTCATATGAACTCCTCACTGACAAGAAACCCAATGTAAGTTATTTCAAAGTCTTCGATGCAAAATGCTGGATTAGAGATCCTCACCGTAGCTCAAAATTTGCACCTAAGGCACATGAAGGTTTTATGCTCGGTTATGGAAAGGACTCGCACACCTACAGAGTCTTCAACAACTATCACAACAAAGTTGTTGAGACTGTAGATGTGCGGTTTGATGAAACTAATGGCGCGCAAAGAGAGCAATTGCCTTCTGATCCAGATAAGCTGTCTCCTGAGGAAGCGATACAGCTTAAGCCTACTGAAGACATTGTCCCCATTGAGCAAATTGGTGAAGAAACGATCCCCATCGCTGATAAAAACCAAAAGATGCTCCTGAGGAAATTGCAACAGCACCACTTCCTCAGCCCAGACAAAACCCTCAACCATCTCATACGAGGATTGCAAACGAAGTAGAACTTGACAAAATCCTCAACGTCATCAACGCGCCAGGTCCTCTCACTCGCTCAAAAGCTTCACACTTAGTTAACTTTTGTGGGCATTTTTCCTTTGTATCCATCACAGAACCCTCAAAAGTAGCTGAGGCTTTTCTGGAACCGGAGTGGATCCAAGCCATGCAAGACGAACTTCTTCAATTCAAGCTGAATGACGTATGGGAGCTCGTCAAACGACCAGATCCTCGCAAGCACAACATCATCGACACCAAGTGGATTTTCCGAAACAAGCAAGATGAGGACAGTCAAGTGGTGAGGAACAAGGCACGACTTGTAGCCCAAGGCTACACCCAGGTTGAAGGAGTAGATTTCGGTGAAACTTTTGCACCTGTTGCTAGACTTGAAGCTATTCGAATACTACTTGCTTATGCTAATCATCATAACATCACCTTATATCAATGGATGTGAAAAGTGCATTCCTCAATGGTAAGCTTGAGGAAGAAGTATATGTTGCTCAGCCCCCACGTTTTGAGGATCCAAAGAATCCAGACAAAGTCTTCAGACTCAAAAAGGCTCTGTATGGCCTCAAGCAAGCCCCTCGGGCATGGTATGATACATTGAAGGAATTCCTCATGAAGAAAGGCTTCAAACCTGGTTCACTCGATCCAACTCTTTTCACAAAATCCTATGATAATGAGCTGTTTGTATGTCAAATATATGTTGATGATATCATATTTGGCTGTACTGACAAAAGATACAGTGATGAATTTGCCTACATGATGAGTGAAGAATATCAAATGTCCATGATGGGGAGCAGAAATTCTTCTTAGGTCTTCAAATTCGTCAACAAAGCAATGGAATCTTCATATCACAGGAGAAATACCTCAAGGATGTTCTGAGGAAATTCGACATGCACGAATGCAAAGGTGCCAAGACTCCAATGCCTACCAACGGCCACCTCGGCACTGATGAAAATGGTAAAGATTTCGATCAGCAGGTATACCGTTCTATGATTGGCTCTTTATTGTATCTATGTGCATCTAGGCCAGATATAATGCTTAGTGTTTGCATGTGTGCACGCGTTCAAGCAAAACCGAAGGAATCACACCATAAGGCTGTGAAACATATTCTTCGATACTTAGCTCACACACCAACACTAGGATTATGGTATCCCAAGGGCTCCAATCTTCATCTGGTAGGGTATTCTGATTCAGACTATGCTGGTGACCGTGTGTATCGCAAGTCAACTTCTGGCACATGCCATTTCCTCGGAAGATCATTAGTTTGCTGGTCCTCAAAGAAGCAGAACTGCATATCACTCTCCACTGCCGAAGCTGAGTACATTGCTGCTGGTTCTTGCTGTGCTCAATTGCTATGGATGAAGCAAACCCTCAAGGACTACGGCATCAACATGAAGAATGTGCCTCTCTACTGTGACAATGAGAGTGCTATCAAGATTGCATACAACCCAGTACAGCACTCGAAGACCAAGCACATCCAGATTCATCATCATTTTCTTCGGGACCATGTCCTCAAGGGAAATATCCTCATCGACCATGTGAAGACTGATGATCAACTGGCAGATATCTTCACTAAGCCCTTGGATGAGAAAAGGTTTTGCAAGTTGCGGTGTGAGCTAAATATCTTAGAGTCTTCAAATGTTTTGTAAAAACATGCACACATCCTAACACTTATGCAAAGTTGATGACTTAGATGTGCAACACATGATGAAACGATTTTCTTCACCTGATGAAGAAAGTCACTCTGAATGTGAAGAAATTAATGAAGAAATTGATTCTCAGGGCCCTACGACAATTGTACGCGGCGTCTGTAATCAACATTCTTATATGGTGGGTAACACCACCGCCCAATGTGAAATTCCTCAAGTTGATTTTCTTCAAATGATCAATTTCCTCACAATGCATTTTTCTTCAAAACAGCTGTTCTTCATTGTGATGATCTATTACAAAATCTTCAAAAACACTTGATGACTTTCATTTGCCTAGGTAGACTGTGATTTCTAGTCCTCAACATCATTCACTTATTGCTATTTCTTCAAGTTGATGTTTCTGCTAAGTGAATGTGATCGGACCCTACTTTCCCTCTATGCTATACTTATCGAGTCTATTCAATTCTTCATATGCGTTCTACTTGAAACTTTGTTCAAAATCCTCACTGCATCCTTGTGAGCTGATGATTTTGTAACGAAAATCCTCAAATCTTCAAAAATTGTTTTCTTTAAAGGAACAGTAACTGAACGCCCACTTCCCACGATCGGATAACCACGATCTCCACTATCTCCACCACATCGTACGGGAGCTACACATGTCCTGCGGAGACGTAGAGGCAGGGGCTATTTGGTCCGAAACTTTCGCGCCAAACAGTAACTTTCGGGCTATAAATATGTCCTTATCCCCCTCGGTATCCTCTTCTTCGCCTCATCGCTCTCCTGCCACAGCACACTCCACCGAACCCTAGCGCCACCGCTGGTAGTCTTGTCGCCGGTGAGGAAGAGCTTCACTGCCTCGACCTTTTCGTTGCCAGGATCACGCCGGAGTCGGACCATCTACGTCCGCCGCCGTAGACGTCCTCTGCCGCCAAGTTAGGGTGCATTGGACACTCGACCGAAGAGCCTCTCAAACACCACTTTCTTTGTTCTTCGTTCGCACCTTCCAGGGTAAATATACCCCATTTTTACAGCAGATTAGATCTGAAATTTTACCTCTTCTATGAGAAATCTGTTTTTCCTCAAGATACGATGCGCAAATGATTCCTCAAACACTACCTATCACCGCAATCATTGATGAACTAGCTAAGCATCTAAGATTTTCACGAGATTCCTCAATTGTGCGAATTTTCGGATCTGTACAACTCTGGAACCCAAGAACAGTATGCTTAGACAAATTCCTCAACCACTGCTTATATTTCTCAAACTGTCAAACTTGTTCATTTTCTTCAAATCTGAGAACGCATATGACCTCTCCAAATTCCTCGCAACTATACTCTGTTCATAGGTACACACATGTCAGCTGATGAATCTCTCGGTTCTCATCACATTAACTCATTTGCAGCGTTTCTGGAAGAAACTCTTCAAGGCTCATCAGAATCCTCAAGAGTTCAAAATCATCAGCAAATTCCTCGACTGAAGAAAATGGAGGAAGAGAGAAAACAGAAGGGAGGAAAGAAACTGGAGCAGAACACAGCTGCTGATATTCCTGAGGACATATACTTGGACTATTGTACGCCTGATGAAGAACCTGAGACAATGGCCAAGAGAAAGATTAGGCTGCAGAAGATTGAACGCAGATGGGCGAAGGAATGGAAGGAGTACAGGTTTGTGACTCCAAAATATGCGAAGAAATTCGCTTTGAAGCCTCCTGGCAGAAGGGCCCCACTTGAGGATCATCAAGAAGCACATCCCTCTAGTCTTATGACAATTGATGACTACCCAGATGAGAAAGAAAAGCATCTGGCCGAGCTCAAGAGGCAAGCAGAAGCTGCAGTGAAGAAATTTAATGAATCCTGAGCTGCTGCCTCCGGTGCTGCTCATTCCTCAGCAGCAGAAACTTCAGGCTTAGAGATTCCTCAAATGCAGTCTGCACCAACAAAGCCAAAGGCTCCAAAGCCTCAAGAGAAGTCTGCACAGACTTCTATCACAAAACCCTCTGCTCCAAAACCCTCAGTTCCAAAACCTTCAACACCAAAACCATCAGCGCCAAAACCCTCAGCACCAATCTCCTCTGCACCAAAATCCTCAGCTCCACCTCCAAAGCCAGTACAAAAGCATGTCATGAAGCCTACGACTGCCAGCTCCAGCTCCTCACTCCGAGCTGCAACTAGCTCGGAGAAAAAGTCTTCAACACCACTTGTGAAGACTTTGACAACTGCTCAACCTGCACCTCTGCCCAGCCCCAGCAAAATCATCGCAGTCCCGTCTGCATCAAAGGGAAGTGATGACTATGATGATGAAACCCTGCAAGCCATCATCAGAAACAAGCAAGAAAGGGTAGCACAAGCATCATGCAGTGCTATTCCTCTGGCCATGGACCCCAAGGTCCTCCTTGACTACATCAATATATGGTATGAGGACCCAAACACACCCATTGATGATTTGAAACTTCCTCCTGGCATCAGCCACATGGTGGCCACCTTCATAAACGAAGCCAAGTGGAAGGAACAGAAGGCCAGGCAGGCAAAGGTTGCAAAGGTCAAAAAGGAGAAATTCCTCAGGCAGAATCTCCTCAAACTGACTCCTGATGCTCTGGTGTCAACCCAGGCAGAGCTGCAAGTATTAACTGACAAGTATGAAAAACTGTCAGATCGCAAAAGCATCAAGCGCAATTTCATCAAGCTAGCCACTAGTGCTGTTGATGACTACAACAAGAGAAAAGCACCACCAGCACCAACTCCTCAGCCCCTAGTTGAGCAGCCAGCAGATGCATCTCCTGATGAGGAGGAAACCCCTCAAGCTGAGGAAGAACACCAAGAGCGCCGTGCTGATGAACCGTCCATTGAAGAAATCATCACCGAGACTGCAACTGATGAAATTGCAACCACTGAAGAGACTGTTCCTGATCCAGCTGCTTCAACAAAGCAGGCTGATGACTCTGTTCCAGCTGGTTCCTCACTACCAGCTGAAGAATCTGCAGAAAGAACACCTTCACCAAAAGCTTCAAAGGTGAAGAAGATAATCCCGTCTGCATCAGACGCGAAGAAGACTAGAGCTGCTGAAAAGGAAGCAAAGAAGAGAAAAGCTTCCTCAACAGAAGAAAAGATAGAGGCAAAGCGCCTCAAGGAAACTGAAGAAACTGCTCCTCTGGATCCAGTGCCTCTAAATGTCGCCCCTTCATATGAGATGGTCGTCATTGATGACCCGAATACAAGGGCAGATGAGGAAATGAAGGATGTCGCCTCGGAGGAACATACTGATGAGGAAATCCAGATTGATGACAGTCCTAAACCTCTTGTTCCTCAGACAAAGACTGCTCAAGCTTCAGCTGCAGCAGCTGATGAAACTGCTTCTGCCACAAAGCCAGCCGAAGAAAAACAAGCTGAGGAAAATGCACATTCTGAGCAGACTCCTTATTCTGAACAGGCTGACCCAACTCCTCAAGCTGAGAAAGAAGCAGAAATTCCTCAGCCTGAAGCTCAGCCAGAGCAAGAAGTACCAGCTGATGAAATTCCTCAACCTGAGGAAAAGGCTGAAGAAAATGTTCCCGCCCAAGACAATGAATTCATTGTGCTCAACCCAGAGACTTCCATGGTTGTTTCCCCTCCCATTCCTCAGCCGAATCTCAAGCCAGTTCAGCGCCAGCCATTCTCCAAGCGTCCAAAGTTTCAGAAAGAAGATTTCTTTGAAGAACACATGTATTTCATCGGAGAGAATCCTTATGACAAGCCTCAAATGAGGCATCTGAAGTTTTGGACAAGAACTCAGATGAACTACTATTCCTCAGTGCTCTATGGCCGCAACAAGATATTCCAGCACGGGCACATTCCTCATGTTGAGCTTGAAGCAATACCCTGCCTGGAACCAGTCCTCAGTGTACTCCACGATGCAGGTTTGCTCCCTATGTGCTCCGACATCTCAGACTGGAATAGTGAACTTATTCTTCAGTTCTATGCAACTCTGCACATCTCTGGAAACGCTGATGACATCAACACTTGGGTGTTTGATTGGATGACCCAAAACACTCACTACAAGGCTCCTGCTTCTGAACTCCTCAGAGAACTGCCCGTACCAATTCCCTCAGATGGGGAAGTGAATCTTTATGGTGAGCGTGAGCTGCCAAATGGAATGATGGAAGTCCTCATGAAGCCTTTGGCTGCAGGAAAACCCTCAAGAACCACATTCCTCGTCCATGAGCTCAAGTACACACCACGGTCTGTCTACAGAATCCTCTGCAGTGTGCTTGCGCCAATCAAAGGCCATGACGATGAAGAAGATGTTGTAGGCCTCATGAAGAATATCCTCTTCAACATCATTCACGGTATTCCTATCAATATCCATGATTTCTTCTTGAGGACTTTGGCTGACAATGCAATGTGCCCCTATGATCACAAGATTTATGCCCCGTGGATCATGAGATTCATCAGGACAAGGACAGGCATCAACTTCCACGCTGATTTCCAAAACCACATGGGTTATATGCCTCCTATCCGGGTAAACAAGAAGACTTTCGAGCCCATCGAAGGTAAAGGAAAATCTGTGATTGAAGAAGGCAGCATGCCCCTTGATGGCCAGTTCAAAGAGCCAAAAGCATATTCTTCATGGGACGATACTGAGACTCGTCCACCAAGTCCAGTTCCTCCTCGCGTGCTGACCACCAGAGAGCTTCTCCTCAGTCTTCATCAGAAGGTGGATCACAACCACAAATGGGTCAAACGCCAGTTTGGTGCCATTTTGAAAACCCTCACTGAAACCCAGAACTCTGTGAAGATTAATCATCACTATCTACATGAGGTTTTCGATCGCACCTGGGATACACTTGCACATCTGAAGACCCAGACTGAGCTTGAAGAAATGAACTTTGAGCAGGACTTTGACTGGTCGTGGCCTCCCAAGAGGAAGTTCAGGCCCATTCCAGTGCCAGACCTTGAAGACAGCTCCTTTTCTTCATTCCGCACTGCTGAATATGATGAGGAATAACTCGACACAGCAACCGGCCCAAGGAAGAAGACTACCCCCAAGAAGCGTCACGGCTCTTCATCAACCGCCAAGAAATGAAGTCTTCACGGGCGTTAGTGCTCAGTTTGTCCCTTTTTGTCACTTGATGACAAAGGGGGAGAAACTCGAGAGTTAGTCTTCAAGCGGGATATTTTTGGGGCTTATAAACTATATTAAGTTACAAACTCTTGATTCTTCTGAAGTTTTTATGTAATGAGTTGTAACTTAAGCCCGATGGTACTCTGACGCTTTTGAACGTTTTTCTTCGCATGCTTATTCCTCAAGTTTTAATGCACGCATGCTGGAATTCGTCAGATACCATTTGCCATCATGCATCTTCATTTTCTTCATATGATATGTTATATGTATGCATGATTTACAAGACTCAGGGGGAGATCTCCATGATATAAATCATCAATGTGCATCTGCTATAAAAGCAAAATCCTCAAGGTATGCACATCTTCAGGGGGAGTCTCTCTGAATCTTGTTTTCAAATTCCTCAAATGAGTATTTACACTTCATATTTTTGATCCCTGTTGAAGACTTAACCTAATTGTCATCAACCACCAAAAAGGGGGAGATTGTAAGTGCATCTAGTGCCCCTTAGTGATCTTGGTGGTTTGAAGACTTATAGGTTAAGTATCTAATGTGCTTACAAGTGTACACAGGATCTATAAGTCATTGAGGAGTTTGAGATATTTGAAGAATATCGACCCCTAAAAATGTATATCTTCAGTTGAAGAAATTGGTCTGAAGCTGAAGAAATGAATCGCGATGAATCTGCTATGAAATTGATATTCCTCATGAAGATACTGATATTGAGAAAGACCGGTGGTTCCTGAAGAAAATCATTCTGAAGAAATTGAAGCGTGAAGATTTACGTTTTCTCTTTTACTTTCTTTGCATTTGATGAATAGGAACACCGTACTGTTAAAGGGGGTCAAAGTAACACTATGGAATGGATTTCCTCATGATGCTCAACCCAAGTCTAATCCTACCAAAAGCCTCGAGTGAGGAATATGAGTGACATGAGGACTCTCACAGTTGAGTGTCCCGACCGTTTCAATAACCACGCCAAGTCACTGGTCTTATCCACTCCAACGGTCATATTATTTAAGGGCATTAGTGTCAAATCATGCCGGGATGCTCCCAGGCTATAAATAGCCACCCCCACAACCACTAGCTGGTTGGATGCTCCGTTAGAAACTGACACTTGTCATAAGAGCAACCCAAATTCCTCAGAGCCTTCGAGAGTAATTCATCAGTGAGGAAATACACCACCCACCGAAACCACAAACCAAACCTAGTGATTGAGCATCACTGAAGAAGTTGTTCTTGTGTGGGACTGAAGCCTTTTACCTTTGAGGACTGTGCATCCTCCAGACGGTTAGGCGTCATGGTCTAGAGCAATCCAGCAGTCAATTGTGGATCGCCGGGTGACCGAGTTTGTGAGGGTTTGGAAGTCTGCCCTGAAGACTTACCACGAGTGTTGGGCGAGGACTGTGTGTCCTTAGCTCAAGGAGAATACGGTAGGGACTGTGTTTCCCGGGACTGGGTGTCCTTTGGTTTCAATACCAAGCTGCTCCAAACCAGATGTACAACTATCACAGCAGTTGGAACTGGGTCATCAACGACCGTCTTCTCTGAGAATCGGGTTCTAATTCCTCAACTCTTTACTTTCTCTGTATTATGTGTTGATGACTTTCACTGTGACTGTTTGAAGAATTTGTTGAAGACTTTCTCTGAATTTCCTCAACCCTAAATTCTTCACAATAGTTAATCATCATCTGTATTCTGCGTGCCTGCTTACTATGCAATCTATTTTCACATTCTTCACTCTGAAATACTGCTGGTGTGAACGTTTGCACATCTGATCCTTTACTGTTTCCGCTGTAAGTTAGTCATCAGTGAGGAATTTCCTCAAAAGGAATTTCCTCAGTGATGAAATTCTAAAAATCTCCTATTCACCCCCCTCTAGTCGATATAACGCACTTTCAACATCGACCAAATTGAGAGCATTAAACTCTACTTCGGAGAATACAGGATGACGTAGGGCCTCCTTCCGTTGTCGATGATTCATTGCACTCTCGTATTCGGAGTTGGTTACCGACAGTCCGTACGAACACTTTGGGAGCAGTCCCGTGTTCGGTACTCCGACATCTGTCGGTGTTCTGGGGTTTGGTTGACTACCTAATACCTCGACATCGTCCTTGAGCGGGGAGGGTTGCGCACGTCTCCTACATTGGTCGGTCAAGGGTCATGAAAGTATAGAAGGACATATTTCATTGTAAGGAATATAATTCGGTGCATGTACCTTTTTGCCGAAGGAGCAGCATATGAGTTTTCTCGCGCCACCTCTTATTCAGGAATCCCGTCCTGGTTTGACAGAACCCTGGCCGATTTTGTTCGAGGAGTGGGCCAGCGAGCGCTCCGACGACCCCTAGGCGCGACCCCTCGTTGGGTCGTTGTTTTTCTCTTACTCCTAGAAGAGGGAAGGGAATTGGGGTTGTCGTCTATAAGGGTTGCCCTCTATTCGTCTACTCCATCCTGGAACAACATCCCTTCCTCGAAACTAATTGAAAGCTCTGGGTCTTCATGACACCGAGGATCGTCGTCACGGGCAAAGTCCTCGGGCTGAGGCGTGGGGCATTTTACCGTCTTGATCCAGTGCTTCCGGGTGCAAGGAAGAGGCAGAAATTATAAATCAAACAATAAAGGGCGTGAACGCTCAAAACTTTGAACATTATCACACTTACATATTCCATGGGATTGTATTCCGAATAGTTATCCTTGGTGATGAGGTAGGTAAAATCCTCGTTTTCCCCTTTAAAGAGATCGGCTAGGATGGCCGCTAAGGCTTTCTAGTCGTTCGGTCCTTGTCTTCTATATCGAGTCGAATCGTTCGCCCTGCTGTAACACCACAAGGGATGTGTACGCTGTTGTAGCGGCTGGATGCACTAGGTCATTACATCAATGATGGTTAGTCCACAATGAGTGAGCACATTGACCTTAGGGGATAGACGTTTTACTTCAGAACTCTCCTCTTGGGAGAGACTCTTTGGCCTCCAGCTAAATCGCTTCTTTAAAGGATCCGCACAGTATTCGGGAAGGCCCCTCCGAACTGGATCGAATAGGAGAACATCCTCAATTTAAAACCAGTCTGAGGGCCATCACCAAGTTCCTTCTTTAGTGTCCCAATCGATATCATGTGGCAACTATACGCCACACTTCGGCTCCGCCCATTTCCAGGATTGTTGTTCCTCTGGTTCAGGGAACGACACATAAATACCTTCTCCAGAGATCAAAGTGGGGTTCACAACCCAAGAACATCTCGCATAAGGTCACGAAGCCTGAGATATGGAGGATGGAACCGGGAGTAAGGTTGTGGAGTTGCAACCCATAAAATTCCAGTAAACCCCTTAGGAAGGGGTGAATGGGGAATCCCACCCCTCGTAGCAGGAAGGGAACGAAACAAACCCGCTCCCCCCTTGGAGGGAGAGGAAGTTTTGTGCAAAGGCCTTCCCATCAATGGAGGTTAGACCTGCGCGAGTAGGTGCGAGATCCGATTGGGGAAGATATCCTTGTGTTTCAAGCTCGCGTAGGCGAAGGAGAGAGACAGAGCAACTGGCCCAGTCCCCCGGAAGAGAACCAAGGGGGCGCGAAGAAGAACTAGCCATGACTCCAGAGTGTTAAGAGCTCTAGGGTTTCTTGACGAGGCTAAGATGTGATAGGGCCTCAAGACAGATTTTGATCTGTTTATAAAGGGGTCCTCAGGTAGTTGGCTTACTACAAAGAGGTCAGCCTGACAGGCTATGCCTATGATGGGCCGGGTTGTACAATTGTCTCGTATTCAATAAGGAGAACCCCGAAGCCTGGAGTGGCGACCAAGTAAAGTAGAATAGGTCGGTTGCATGTAACCCTAGCCCCCCGGTGACTATATAAACTAGGGTCCTCGTCCATGTAGAGGGATTATTCCACCTAGGGTTTAGTGTACATGATCTCGAGGTAGACTGTGTAATCACCATCCACATCAATATAATCAAGCAGGACATAGTCTTTTACCTCCTCAAGAGGGCCCGAACCCATCGATCTAAGTTCCACAGTTCGAGACCCCCTACCCAAGATCTGCCAGTTTTTACACCGATAGTGGCTCCGTATATCGAGGAACACATGGATATTGTACGCTTCAAGAACCCAAAGCAGTATGACCCCTAGATAAAACATACACACATGGCTACTTTCGGCGATTGGTTGCGAACCCATCTCATGAGTAACACCGTTGTTGAAGATGACCTGTATGTGTTGGCTGAGTCACCATCTTCGACTATATTGACTTACCAAGGGTACGAGATAAATGGGAATACATTTTAAATGACCTCCCAAGATAAAAAGAGCACCAACCAAAACGGTGGTGTCCACTTTGATGCAGCAAACACGAATAGGGACAGGGCACATATCATGGTTACATAGAGGAGATATGGGAACTAGATTATGGACATGATTTTAAGGTCCCTTTGTTTTGGTGCAAATGGGTTAATCTCACGGGAGGCAGGGTAAAGGAAGACACGCAGTACGGAATGCCAACAGTGGATCTCAACAATCTTGCATACACATATGAACCATTCGTCCTAACCAATGATGTGGCTCAGGTTTTCTATGTGAAGGACATGTCTACCAAAAAAAGAAAAAGAAAATATACGGAAGCGAATACATCATACGATGAGCCAAAGCGCCACATAGTTCTTTTAGCGAAAAAACATCGTGGGAGTGGAGGACAAGACATTCATGTGAGAAGATTATAATAAGTTTGATGAAATTCTTCCCTTCAAAGTGAACACTTACCCAAGCATCTTGTTAAATGATGAAGATTCTCCATGGTTACGGCACAATCATAAGCAAGGGACATCCGCAAAGAAAAAGTCTTATACCCCAAGATCCCACTCTGGGATGTGACCAACTTCACTGTCATCATTTTCTCTCTAGTGAGTTTCCAGACTTATAGCTGGAAAATCCCGCTTTGGAAAAACCGGAGGGAATCTTTGTAAAAGTTAGGGTATACATGTATTTTGGGTGTTCCTAGGGGTTACCCTAACACAATCAATCAAAAAAGATTCACTTTGCTACCCCTTTATAACGCCCTTTCTCACGTCGGAACCTTTGTAAGAGCTAGGCATTTTGGCATTTGAAACATTTAATTAATAAGTGCAAAATTCATTATGAAACTTACTATCAAAATTATACTATATAGTTGATAGAAATATTCAAGATGAATCCATAGAAATTTGAATCAACTCATTTGGTTTATTTTCAAAATGTTGTGCATTTTACAGGAATTAATTTCGATTTGTAAAATTGAATTTGTCAAATAATGTCTTCAAAATGAAAATTAAAACTCCTCATGTTGACTAACATAAACATAATATAATTTGGCAAAATAATAACAAGAAAACTCAAACTAAAATGATTAAAACAAAGGAAAAATGTATAAAACTAAAAGAGATAAATATAATCTCCTTTTGATTTAAGGACATATTTAAAATACCCTAAAAATTCCCGAATTGAACATACTCATAAAACACACTAATACTAAACAACAGGAAAAAATCATCCAAAAATCTATTTTAAACTAAAGTTATTCTCAAACTAGTGATTCACACAAATTTCAAAGAATTCAAATTAGATAACTACTAGCACTAACAGAAAGTTCATATTATTTGGCCTAAAGCAAAAAGATTCATTCGAAAATCTAAATATTCTAATAGTTATTCAAAATCTAAAAACAGAAAATGTTCTGTTTAGAAAAACAAAACAAAATAAATCCATCTTTAGTCGTCCGTTCCCGCACGGAATTTGGGCCGCCGAAAAGGAGGCCTCTAGTACCGGTTGGTGCCACGAGCCGGAACTAAAGTCCCTTTAGTACCGGGTCGTGACTCCAACCGGGACTAAAGGTACCCACTATATAAGTTCGCACCCATCATAGTCGAGTACCAGACACCGCCCGGGACATCTAGATCGGCCACGACGAGAGCAGCGCTACCGCCGATGAAATCGCCTCCCCCCGCCACCGCTGCCGCCCGCCGACGAGCCCCTGCTATGCCCCCTCCTCCAACGGCGAGCCTCCGCCTTGTTCCCCCTGTCTGTTTACCGGCCGGCACCGCTTTGTTCGCCCCCTCGCCATGCCCGCGGATGCCCGAGCACGACGGTGCCTTGGCCGCTGTCCTGCCCGAGCGCAGCGGCGCCATAGCCCATAGCAGCATCCCAGCACCATTCTTACCCAGACCTTGACGCTGGCGATGCCATGGACAATTTTGAGACGATTTTTAGGAATTTTCTAATTTTCTATAATCATACGCACTGGACAACTTTTAGGAAGACCATGTTTTTAAGAAGACCATTTTGCTATAATCATGCCTCTATAAGTGTCGAGTGGACTCAATTGTCATTAACCTGTTTTTCTATGAATAAGATAAACTAGATGCTATGTATATACTAAACGATTTTTTGGGGACCCCGACTTATGAGTCGAGATCGCCGAATGAACATGCTCAGTGATCCCAGAGATCAATGCTCACCAAACACACAGATACTGAATATTGAGAGACTTACATCCAAGTACCAAATTTTTACATCACGTGACCGAATGGTCAAGTTCACATGGTAGGGCCTATAAGGCCAAATCACACAGATACAACTAATAGCGGAAATCTTAGGTCTAAGCGGGTGCCCAAGCCATCAGCCTACACCAAGAAACATTCTGACTAGGAAGCGTCCTAGTTCGTAGGGGCGTCTCCGAAGACGTACTCTTCTCCAAACTCCGGTCCTTCCATGTCTGATCAATAATATAACCAGTGGCAAGCCAATGAGTACTTTTGGATGTACTCGCAAACAACCCATGATATGAACAATGCAAGTGAAGGATAGCAATAATATGCATCTTTGGTGGATAACAACTTAACTGTAAATAAACATGATCATGGGTGTGCTTTATAAATCAAATGTTACTTGAAGAACAGGTTACAGATATCAACATATCTGTCAAGGGTTGAACCTACCGGGTTCACCCTATATGCAAAGTCACCAAACTTGATCATATCAACTATTTCATATTAACACCAGTTTACCAGATACTCACACACACTTGGTTTATGCGGAAACGACTGGACGTAGTTTAAGCAGGATTACCCAACTGTCCTTGACCGTGGACACGACTACCCACTCTGCAAAGGTAGTACGTTGGACCCACGAGATCCGGGAAACTTCCGTGTCATCCACGACTCGCGGTATATAACATACCCGAGGTAAGTACCCGATCAATGCCTTTCCCCTGACGATACTAGACAAAGAGGTCCACTCGATTGGTACCCAGCCCACATGTTGTACGTGATACGAGCACCGACTCTAGACAGTATCAACCATGCGGGGACCAACGGTGTGCCTGAAACACGTAAAAACAACATAGTCGCCCTACCTGGCACGACCCCATCACGAGAGTGACCACACATCACTCCCGCCACTAGTAATGTGGCTCTTTGCTAGCACCGACCAGAGTAATCAACAAAGCCCCGTCCCATAAAGGGGTAACGTGGTCGTGCATGTAAGGTTGGGACGGTCGACACATCATAAATCTAATCCCATTTCTAAAACCATACTCACTCAAAATACCCGGTGCACCACTTCACCAAAGTGGCCACCTAACTCATCATCACCCTCGGGCATTAGTGGCACCCGACGAGGTTTTCATAAACCTTTGATTTATACCAACATCATGCTCATGCTACTGCTATTCTGTCTTTACTTGTCAACATGATATTAGCGTGACCCTCATAGGTGGTAGGATCTTGCTCGAAATGCAAGTGCTCTGGAGGAGCCATCGGTAACATCACTTCAATGATTTACCAACACTTATGATCATATGCAACGGAAATATTTGCTACACTAGCATGCAATATAACATATGCTCAGTCATGGTCAAAGGGCTGCTTGCCTTTGACTCGGGAGCGGCGGTGATCCACCGTGGCATGCATGGGGGGGGTGCAAAGAGAGGTTGGGGTCGAAGCCACGGTCTCAGGACGTGGTTTTCGACCGCTGGGACTTACTGCAAGAGAGAGGGAGGGAGGAGAGGCGAGCTATCGTGGCTGCGCTCCTTGGCGCTTCTGGTGTGCGCATGCACGCGTCACACCGGCTCTTAGTGCTGGAAAGGAGGGTCCCTGAGGGCTGCGTGATGCGGAGGGGTTGTCGGGGGAGAGGAGAGACACCGCGAGGAGGCTGGAACTAGCCGAGGGAGTTGCCCCCACCTCGGTTGCTCTCTGTAGCACGCCCAGAGCGCAGTTTTGGCATGCCACGACATGCTGGTGCGCTCTGGGGTGCCTTGGACATGTCTAGCATGTCCTGGGAACTGGCTTGGAGATGCCTAGATGGTGGAATCCCGTGAAAGTCTCGGCTGGTCAAAGAGAGACAAATAAACAGGTGCTGTCAGCCTTGGGCTGAAGCTCAAATTGGGGATTTTAGCTTATCTACTTTGAACCAGAGAGGGGCCACTTGACTGGAGTTAGGCATTGATTTCAGGCACCTAATCTATGAGTTTGGAGTAAAGGGATTGGGTTTAGCTAAGATTTGGAAGGGTTTTACCCAACTGTTAGAAGGTGCTCGATAGTGGTTTGGGGTGGCTGCACCCCACCACTGGCTATGCAAATTAACAAGATTGGGTTTGGTGCTAAAACAAGGGGTTTCACCAAGTTTGAACTCCATTGGACAAGTTTAGCTTTGTAAACTTGAAAACATCACCAAATGACCAGATCTGTTCCTTCCAAAAAGAGTGCGGGCAAAACAAGTCCCAAAAATCCCATTTTTGGCATGGAGTCCTCATTTGAGGTATTAGGTACTCCTGCAAAGTTTCAGCTCCAATGGATAAACTTTGCTATGTAGAGTTGCTCTAACTTCGTACTGGACAGAAGAGGTTTTGCAATTATTCGGTGACCTTAATCACCTTGTATCAAGGTGAAATTTTATATGGGCACCAAATATGGCTTAGGGATACCACTCAAATTTTCTAGGAATTTATTGAGAATATTTCCTTTGGAAATATTTCAAAAGGTCAAAACAGTCAAAAAGGGTTTTCAGGGTTTTACTCAATAATAATAATATAAACAGGGGCTGAAAATCTTATGCGTGGAAAATATATGTCCTTCTGATTATCTCCAAATTTTCTAGATTTTTCTAAGGCAGAAAAGTATTTTTCCATATAGGAATATCATTTGTCGCCTCAGAAATGGATATGCAAATAAAATAGGAAAATAATTCATAAAATAATTATTTTATGGTTTTGGTGAACTAAAATGGTGCTAGAACGAGATCACAAACTTTGGGTAAGAACACTCCTTGCCATCAAGGGCTTGTAGTGCAACCCAAAGCAGGGTTTTGAATTAACCAGAAATAAGAAAAATGGTTTTGAAAATAATTGGGTCACGAGAATTGTGGTTTTTGATATCACACACTCAAGAATTCAAGCATACAATGGCAATCATGGCACTCACACATTGGTTTTGAAAATGTTTTAGTAAACTCAGATTTTTTTGAATTACAGAAAAAGTGATAGTGATAACAGGGTGTGACAGACCTATCCCCCTTACAAGATTCTCGTCCACGAGATTCCTAAGCTAGGTGCTAAAAAGGTACGGAAACTCAGATCGGAGATAGTCTTCATGTTCCGAGGTTGCTTCTACTTCGGTGTGGTTGCTCCACTGAACCTTGAAATACTTGATGGTGCGGCTTCTGGTGCAACGCTGTGCTTCATCCAGGATGTGGACCGGCTTCTCACGATAAGTGAGATCTGGCTGGAGGTCGATGGCCTGATGGTCGATGTCCTTATAAAGATTGGGACGGTTTGGCGTTTGAAGACACTTTCGAAGTTGTGACACGTGGAAGACGTTGTGCACACCCAAAACTTCCGGAGGTAGCTCCAATTGGTAAGCAACTTCTCCACGCCTTGTCGTGATCTTAAAATGTCCAATGAACCTTGGAGCAAGTTTCCCCCTGACGTGGAAACGCTTGGTTCCCTTGAGAGGTGTGACGTGGAGGTACACTTGGTCTCCGGGAACGAACACCACATCTCTGCGGTGAGAATCCGCATAGCTCTTCTGTCGCGACTTGGCTGCCTTTAGGTTTTCTCGAACAAGCTGCACCTTATCTTCTGCTTCTTGCAGAACTTCCGGCCCGAAAATCAATCATTCACCTGCTTCAGACCAGTTCAGTCGGGCGCGACACTTCCGTCCGTACAACACTTCAAATGGGGCTATTTGGAGACTGGACTGGTAGCTATTGTTGTATGAGAACTCAACAAACGACATACATTCTTCCCATTTGGCACCATGCACCAAGACACAAGCGTGGAGCATATCTTCGAGTATCTGATTTACCCTCTCCGTTTGTCGGCCTGTCTGTGGGTAGAAAGCGATGCTGAAAGAGAGTTTAGTTCCGAGGGCTTCTTGGAACTTCTTCCAGAATCTTGAGGTGAACTGCATGCCTCGGTCAGATACAATCTCCTTGGGAACTCCGTGAAGGCTCACCATACGCTCAATGTAGAGGCTAGCCAACTTGTCACCCCCATAGGTGGTGCTGACCGGTATGACGTGAGACACCTTGGTCAGATGGTCGACATGACTGATACGTCTCAAACGTATCTATAATTTTTGATGGTTTCACGCTGTTATCTTGCCTTCTTTGTATGTTTTATGTACCTTTTTATATCTTTTTGGGACTAACTTATTAATTGCTCGACAGTAATTTGTTCATCCACCGTCTACTTGCTTTCATGAGAGAAGCCACTAGTAAACACTACGACCCTCGGGTCTATTCACATCCATCGTTTACATCTCTGCTTTTACTTTGCTTTGTTACTTTTTTGCTTTCAGTTCTCACTTGGCAAACAATCTATAAGGGATTGACAACCCCTTCATAGCTTTGGGTGCAAGCTTTTGTGTTTGTGCAGGATCTTGAGATACTCTTCCGCCGGATTGATACCTTTGTTCTCAAACTGAGGGAAATACTTACACTTACCGTCGCTGTGCTACATCACCCTTTCCGCTTCGAGGGAACACCAACGCAAGGCTCCAAGGCCACGGGGGAAATCCTTTGCATACTTGCCTAGGAAGTCCCTTAAGGCGTAGCCGTAGCTGAGGGATTCCTGGTGCCATCGACACAACTACTTCCTGGTGCCATTGCAAGGGATACACAGCAGAACAATCAGAAGTATTTCCGGCACCTTTGCCGGGGATCTTTTTGAGGTAGCAATGACCCATATAGAGTCATGGCCTCTGCTAGACCTGGGTAAGCCGGTGATGAAGTCCATGCCTACTTTGTCCCACTTCCATTCTGGCACTTGGAGAGGTTGTAGCAGTCCAGCAGGTCGCTGATGCTCATCCTTGACTCGCTGGCACACGTCGCACTTGGCAACATAAGATGCTATTTCCCTCTTTATGCCATGCCACGAGAATTTCTCTCAGAGATCTTGATACACCTTGGTACCACCGGGGTGAATAGAGTAGGGTGTGTCATGCGCTTCCTGCAGGATCAAGTCCTTGAGTTCTGCCTTGTTGGGTACGCATAAACGTTTCCCAAACCACACTACTCCTTGTTCATTCACTGAGAATCCCGGGGCCTTGCCTTCCTGGATCTTCTTCTTGATGCCTTCAATGCTCTTGTGCCCCTTCTGGGTTTCCTTGATATCGTCAGCCAACGTTGGTTTGACTTCGAGGTTAGCCAGGAATCCTGGTTCAACTAGCTCCAACCCGAAGTTTTCCATTTCTTCATATAAGGTGGCTAGCCTTTCCTTGAGCATAATGTTCAAGGTGCTGGTCTTCCTGCTTAAAGCATCAACCACTACATTGGCCTTACCAGGGTGGTATTGAATGCTGAGATCGTAGTCTTTTATTAACTCCAACCATCTTCATTGTCTCATATTCAATTCCCTTTGAGTAAAGATATACTTCAGACTTTTGTGGTCAGTGCATATTTCACATCGCTTCCCCAGAAGGTAATGTTGCCATGTATTTAGAGCATGCACTATGCTACTGCAACAAAAGACCTTCCAACGGCGCCAGAAATAGGTGTGTCGACGGCACCAGGAATCCTTCTGCTACGGCTACGCCTTAAGGGACTTCCTAGGCAAATATGCAAAGGATTTCCCCCGTGGCCTTGGAGCCTTGCGTTGGAGTTCCCTCGAAGCAGAAAGGGTGATGTAGCGTAGCGGTGGTAAGTATTTCCCTTAGTTTGAGAACCAAGGTATCGATCTAGTGAAGGAGAATCACAAGATCCTGCACAAACACAAAAAGCTTGCTCCCAACGCTATGAAGGGGTTGTCAATCCCTTATAGATTGTTCGCCAAGTGAGAACCGAAAGCAACAAAGTAACAAAGCAAAGTAAAAGCAAAAGTGGAAACGATAGGTGTGAATAGACCCGGGGGCCGTAGTGTTTACTAGTGGCTTCTCTCATGAAAGCAAGTAGACGGTGGGTGAACAAATTACTGTCGAGCAATTGATACAACCGCGCAAAGTCGTGACGTCATCTATGGCAATGATTATATCTATAGGCATCACGTCCAAAACAAGTAGACCGATACTTTCTGCATCTACTACTATTACTCCACACGTCGACCGCTATCTAGCATGCATCTAGTGTATTAAGTCCAAAAGAACATAGTAACGCCTTAAGCAAGATGACATGATGTAGATGGACAATCTCATATCTACGATAGAGACCACCTTGTTACCCTTGATGGCAACTACATGATGTGTGCCTTGCTGCCCCTACTGTCACTGGGAAAGGTCACCACACAGTAAGAACCCAAAACCAAGCACTTCTCCCATTGCCAGAATCATAGATCTAGTTGGCCAAACAAAACCCAAGACTCGGAGAGACTTACAAGGATATCAAATCATGCATATAAGAAATCAGCAAAGACTCAAATATATATCATAAATAATCTGATCACAAATCCACAATTCATCGGATCTCGACAAACACACCGCCAAAGTAGATTACATCGGATAGATCTCCATGAAGATCATGGAGAACTTTGTATTGAAGATCCAAGAGAGAAAAGAAGCCATCTAGCTACTAACTACGGACCCGTAGGTCTGAAGTGAACTACTCACGAGTCATTGGAGGGGCGATGATGATGATGAAGAAGCCCTCCAACTCCAAAGTCCCCTCCGGCAGGGCACCGGTAAGGGTCTCCAGTTGAGATCTTGCGGAACCGGAAGCTTGCGGCGGCGAAAAAGTATTTTCGTGGATCCCGTGATTTTTTTCCTGTTTTTTGTTGAATATATAGGCGCAAGATCTAGGTTAGGGGGCGCTAGGGAGGCCACAAGCTTGCCCACCGCCGCCCCTGGTGGCGGAATGGGGGCTTGTGGGCTCCGTCTAGCCCTCATGGCTTGGCCCACAAGCCCCCTGATCTTCTTTCGTTCGGGAAAAAATCATTTCGGGGATTTTATTCGTTTGGAGTCCGTTCCAAAATCAGATCTAAAAAGAGACAAAAACAAAGAAAAAACAGGAACTGACACTTGGCACTAAATTAATAAGTTAGTCCCAAAAAAGATATAAAAGGTACATAAAACATCCAAAGATGACTAGATAACATCATGAAACCATCAAAAATTATAGATACGTTTGAGATGTATCACACTACTGCTGCCAATTCCAGATCATGGGTGGCATAATTATCCTCTTGCGGACGCAGTTGCCATGACAGATACGCCATGACCCTGCCATCTTGCATTAGGACCCCACCGAGCCCGGTTCTGGAGGCATCACAATATATCACAAACTCCTTGCTGATATCTGGAGTAGCCAATACCGGGGCAGTAGTCAATCTCTTCTTCAACTCCTGGAAGCTTGCTTCACACTCCGCCGTCCATTCGAACTTCTTGCCTTTCTTCAAGAGCTAAGTCATGGGTCGAGCGATGCGGGAGAATCCTTCTACGAACTTGCGGTAGTATCCCGCGAGCCCGAGGAAGCTCCTGACTTCCTTCACATCGATTGGCGACTCCCAGTTGGTTACCGTAGTAATCTTGGAAGGATCGACTGCCAATCCACTTGCCGTCATGGTATGACCCAAGAATCCAACTTCGTTCAGCCAGAATTCGCATTTGCTAAATTTGGCATAAAGTTGGTGCTCTCGAAGCTTCTCCAACACTAACCTCAAGTGTTGCTCATGCTCTTCTTTGGACTTGGAGAAGATTAATATGTCATCAATAAATACAACGATAAACTTATCCAGGTATTGCATGAAGACCTTGTTCATGAGGTACGTGAAGTAAGATGGGGCATTAGTCAACCCGAAAGACATGACAATGCACTCGTATAGACCATATCGGGTCACGAACACAATCATGGGTATGTCTTCAGGTTAGATCTTTAGTTGGTAATATCCAGATCGGAGATCGATCTTGGAAAATACCTTGGCTCAATTTAACTGGTCAAACAAGTCTTCAATCTTGGGGAGTGGGTACTTGTTCTTGATCGTGACCTCATTGAGGGAACGGTAATCGATGCAGAGTCTGATAGTCCCATCCTTCTTAGACATGAATAGAACAGGTGATCCCCAAAGTGATGCACTCGGATGAATGAATCCTTTCCTGAGTTGCTCATCCAATTGCTTCTTCAGTTCTGCTAGCTCTTCGGATCCCATCCTATAAGGCTTCTTATAGATAGGCCTTGATCCGGGCATGAGCTCAATGATGAACTCGATGTCTCGGTCAGGAGGCATCCCTGGTAGCTCATCGAGAAAGACGTCCGGGTACTCGCAGACTATCCAGCTCTTCTCCCGACAGGCTGTTAACCTACAGTACACGAGTGGATACTGGCTCAGAGACATACTTGACTTTGACCCCTTGGTCGCTTGTCATGGCAATAGCCCTATTGGCATAGTCCAAGATGCTCTGGTGTTTGGCCAACCAATCCATGCCAAGAATTACTTCTAGGCCTTGAGACTTAATGACGATGAGATCCGCTGAGAAGCTTATCCCATTGATAACAATACCGACTCCTCTACACCCTAGGTTGGTCCTGAACACTTCTCCCGGGGTATGTACTGCCATTTGCCCGTTAAGCAGGGTAGGCCTCAAGTCACACTTTTCTGCAAATCTTTGAGTAACAAAAGAACGCGAAGCACCACAATCAAACAATATTGGTGTTGGGGTGGAGTTGACGAGGAACGTATCCAGAATGCAGTCCGGGTCTTCCTGTGCCTCTTCTGTGGAGATGTGGTTGATACGTCCTCTGCTGTGATACTCCTGATTGCGGGGTGCTTGGTTCCTACTTGGTGCTCCTTGACCTTGATTTGGCACATTGGGGCGCGGTGCGTCGGGCTTCTTGTTGGGACACTGGGTGGAATAGTGCCAAGTTTGTCCACATCCAAACCAGGTAACTTGTGCTGGAAGGCTGGTCTTGACTCCACTTTTGTTCGGTGGGTTCAATGCTGGCTTGGTGTTGACTTGCTGCTGAGGCTGGTAGTTCTGGCGAAATGTTGGAGACTTGTACTGTTGCTGCTGATAACTGGGTCTTGCTGGGGCTGACTGCCATGGGCCTGGCTTTGGATTACTATGTCCTCCACTACCCATCAGCTTGCGCTTACGGGTGTCGTGCATTGCACGACGCTTATCCTCCAACATAAGGGTCTTATTAACCAGATCGCTAAAGGTCTGGCATTCACAAACTACTAGTTGATACTGGAGTGACTGCTGCAATCCTTCCATAAAGCGTTCCACTTTATTGGCCTCAGTGTTGACATGTTGTGGTGCATATCTAGACACGAGGTTGAACTTCTGCAAATACTCCTTGACGGATCCATTGCCTTGCCTTAAAGCTCGGAATTCCTGCTTCTTAATGGTCTTCATTCCGTGAGGAATGTGTACAACGCAGAATCCCTCCTTGAACGTAGCCCAAGTGATGACATGCCCGGATCGCATGATCTGGAACCCATTCCACAAAGCTCTGGCTGTGTCCCCGAGACAGTGAGAAGCATAGAGGACTTTCTCACGATCATCAGTGCACTTGACCAGCGCGAGGAGGTCTTCGATAGTACGGATCCAGTCATCAACATCCAATGGTTTAGTCGTCTCCGTGAATATGGGTGGCGTAGTCCGCATAAACTCGGATAGAGTAGAGCGACCGCTGCCATTCCCGTTCTATGACGGGTTGTTCACCAAGACTTGAGCCAGCTGCTGAATAGCGACATTATTGGCTTGACGTTCCTTGCGGAGAGCTTGAAGGAACTGAGCCAAAGTCAAGCTTTCCGGAGGAGGCGGTGGCGGTGGAACATCGTCTTGCTGCTGCTCGTGGTGATCCAAAGCTTGAGCGTCCCCTCCAGTTCCCTGCTGTTGACGTGAAGAGGTAGAGCCGGGGTTGCTGAAGGTGCTGGTGCGAGTTGCAATCACCATCCTGTTAGGGGAGTAGATAGGTCAATTTGCCGAACTGTCTGGAATCATAAGGGATGATGCTCTATTAAGGGGGTGTGGTGTTGTGCTAGTGTGAGATTTTTAAGCCAAAGATTTTTGGAAAAGCTAATGCATTAGATTAAAACAAGTGATGTAGTCGCTTACAAGCTGCCTAAGGCAGAAATGCGGCTTGCATCAAACATGCGTACACAACACTTATGGTTCGCATGAACTAATACATGAACTCACTACGCTTGGGGGAACTCCTAATTGCCTAAGCCGTAATCCTAAGCGGCAGACTGCTCGGTTTCGTAGGTGGGTTCTGCAGGGTCTTCGTCTTCATCTTCATCTGTGCTTTCCTCCTTCAGGGGAGTAGGAGAAGGAAGTGGTCCATCACGGCGTCTCTTAGTTGGCGAGGCAGTGAGGAGCTCAGTGTACTCTTCCGCGGTCAGGCGGCGACTCTGAATAGGAGTGGCCTGAAGTGGTGGTACTCCTCCTCGGAAGGCAATCTCTGATCACCCTCCGGTTGCTCCTTCCTTCTTAACCTTACGGGTCTTCATCTTCTCCAGGCGAAGTAGGTCCTTGACTTGATGCAGCTCTTGGCGAATCTTTGTTGACTCCTTGATCAAAAGGTGCGTCAAAGTGTTGGAGGAGAGACTGAAGTAGGTCTGAAACCTTAGTGGTGTCCCGTCCTCTAAAGATGGGTTGAGTGTCCAACTCCCGTCTATCCCATCCTTAATAAAAGGTAGGTGATGAGTAGTTGGCTCATTAGCCATCTCGAGAAGGATGTCGCGGAGACGCACGAGCACCTCTCGTGCGGTTGTCTCTACTGCCAACATCGAATCCTCCATCTATGGTCCTTCAAAGAACCAACTAGTTGGGGAGTCATTAGCCTTCACTATCACGTCCTCGTGATATTCCTTGGTGTCGGCATTGACCGAGTGCTCATGGTAGAGAAAGATGGGCGTGCGACGTACTTGGCACTTCTCGAGGCTATCTCCCAAAAGAAGGGGAAAGCCCGTCTCCAGAAGCATCTTAGGTACGGCGGCCATCTACAAGATGTAGAGGAGAGGGTTAGAAAGTTTTAGTGGGTGCAGAAATCTCAGGTTAAAGTCTAGGTGCACTAACCGTCTTGCCTATTGTCCATGCTACCTAAGGCTTCCTATAGTCAGGATGGCTGTGATACCAACTATGTGGGGACCCCGACTTACGAGTCGAGATCGCCGAATGAGCGTGCTCAGTGATCCCAGAGATCAATGCTCACCGAACACACATATATTGAATATTGAGAGTCTTACATCCAAGTACCAAATTATTACATCATGTGACCGAATGGTCAAGTTCACATGGTAGGGCCTATAAGTCCAAATCACACGGATACAACTAGTAGCGGAAATCTTAGGGCTAAGAGGGTGCCCATGCCATCAGCCTACACCAACATGCATTCTGACTGGGAAGCGTCCTAGTTCGCAGGGGCGTCTCCGAAGACGTACTCTTCTCCAAACTCCGGTCCTTCCATGTCTAGTCAATAATATAATTAGTGGCAAGCCAATGAGTACTTTTGAATGTACTCGCAAACAGCCCATGATATGAACAATGCAAGTGAAGGATAACAATAATATGCATCTTTGGTGGATAACAACTTAACTGTAAATAAACATGATCATGGGTGTGCTTTATAAATCAAATGTTACTTGAAGAACAGGTTACAGATATCAACATATCTATCAAGGGTTGAACCTACCGGATTCACCCTATATGCAAAGTCACTAAACTAGATCGTATCAACTATTTCATATTAACACCAATTTACCACATACTCACACACACTTGGTTTATGCGGAAACGACTGGACTAGTTTAAGCAGGATTACCCAACTGTCCTTGACCGTGGACACGGCTATTCGAATAGTTTTACACTCTGCAGAGGTAGTACGTTGGACCGACGAGATCCAGGAAAATTCCGTGTCATCCACGACTCGCGGTATATAACATACCCGAGGTAAGTACCCGATCAATGCCTTTCCCCTGACAATACTAGACAAAGAGGTCCACTCGATTGGTACCCAACCCACATGTTGTACGTCTTACGAGCACCAACTATGGAGAGTATCGACCATGCGGGGACCAACGGTGTGCGTGGAACACGTAAAAACGGCATAGTCGCCCTACCTGGCACGACCCCGTCATGAGAGTGACCACACATCACTCCCGCCACTAGTAATGTGGCTCTTTGCTAGCACCGACCAGAGTAATCAACAAAGCCCCGTCCCATAAAGGGGTAACGTGGTCGTACATGTAAGGTTGGGATGGTCGACACATCATAAATCTAATCCCATTTCCGAAAACATACTCACTCAAAATACCCGGTGCACCACTTCACCAAAAGTGGCCACCTAACTCATCATCACCCTCGGGCATTAGTGGCACCCGACGGGGTTTTCATAAACCTTTGATTTTTACCAACATCATGCTCATGCTACTGCTATTCTGTCTTTACTTGTCAACATGATATTAGCGTGATCCTCATAGGTTGTAGGATCATGCTCGAAATGCAAGTGCTCCGGAGGAGCCATCGGTAACATCACTTCAATGATTTACCAACACTTATGATCATATGCAACGGAAATATTTGCTACACTAGCATGCAATATAACATATGCTCAGTCATGGTCAAACGGCTGCTTGCCTTGGTCTGCTAGGTATTCGGGGTCTTCGAGGTCTTCCGCTCCAACTCCTTCATCACACGGGTTTTCTATCGCCGTAATAAATAAATGCAATAAGTAGCTCACTCGAAAGCAGATCACAAAATTACTTTAAAAATGTTCTTTAATTCTGATAAATCCATATTGTTATTTTAAAAATATTTGTCTCTCATTTTAGTGAAAGAATATTTTTAAAATCCATATAACAGAAGCAAAACTATTCTAATTTAACCCTTTTTATTATTATAAAATAGAATAGTTGTTGCAAAAATTACTTCAATGGTTCTGTTAAATACTACATATTTATAGAAAAATAACAGTGGAAAAATCATATTATTGCACCGGTTAAATCTTTTTACAAAAATCATTGAAAATCAAGTTTTAAATAAAAAGAAAAGGGCTACAGCCCTTGGCCTGGCTTGGCCTGGGACTGGGCCGGCCCAGTGGCCAGTCAACCAGCCTGCCCAGGCGCGCGCGCCGTCAGGTTTGAACCTGATATGTGGGCCCGTGCGGTCAGTGGCTGCGGGCAGCGAGGGAGAGAGAGATGGGCCACCGACAGGTGGGGCACACCTGTCGGGCTCGTCTTCTACCTGTGGCCAGAGAGGAGGAGGAGCACACCGGCATGGATACCGACGTCCTCGGGCCCTAACGACGACATGAATGGGTCTGGCTCCTCGTCGCCTACCTGCTGGTGGTCGAGTTGACGGTGGAGGGGCTCAGGTTCACCGGCGACGAGGTAGCCACGGCGGAGGGGTTTCAAGTGAAGGTGGAGGTGGTAGCTACGGGCACGGATTTTCTCGGGGAAGAGGGGGGAAAGCTTCCTGGGGTCACGGGGAGTGGTTTGGTGGGCAGAGGGATGCGAGAGCCGACGTGTAGCCGGAGATCGACCGGAGCTCCGAGGCGGAGGGGCCTCGGTAGATCTCGAGAACCGGGGCTCTCCTTGTTTACCGGGGTGGCTAGGTTGGTGATTGGGGTCTTGGTTAGGTGGAGCGATGGGTTCTCGAGCGAGGGGAGGGGCTATTTATAGGCCCGCGACGGTGAGCCGACTCGGGAGCGCCGGTGATCCACCGTGGCATGCATGGGGTGTGCACAGAGAGGCTGGGGTCGAAACCACGGTCTCAGGACGTGGTTTTGGACCGCCGGGACTCACTGCGAGAGAGAGGGAGGGAGGAGAGGCGAGCTATCATGGCCGCGCACCTCTGGCGCTTCTGGTGCTTGCGGGCACGCGTCGCACCGTTTCTTAGCGCGGGAAAGGAGGGCCCCTTAGGGCTCCCTGATGTTGAGGGGTTGTCGGGGAGAGGAGAGACAACGCGGGGAGGCTGGAACTGGCCGATGGGGTCGCGCCACCTCGGTTGCTCTCTGTAGCGCACCCAGAGCGCAGTTTTGGCATGCCACGGAATGCTGGTGCGCTCTGGGGGTGCCTTGGACGTCTCTAGCATGTCCTGGGCACTGGCTTGGAGATGCCTAGACGTTGGAATCCTGTGGAAGTCTCGGCTGGTCAAAGAGAGACAAAGAAACAGGTGCTGTCAGCCTTGGGCTGAAGCTCAAATTGGGGATTTTGGCTTATCTACTTCGAACCGGAGAGGGGCCACTTGACTGGAGTTAGGCATTGATGTCAGGCACCTAATCTATGAGTTTGGGAAAAAGGGATTGTGTTTAGCTAAGGTTTGGAGGGGTTTTACCCAACTGTTAGAAGGTGCTCGATAGTGGTTTGGGGTGGTTGCACCTCACCACTGGCTATGCAACTTAACATGATTGGGTTTGGTGCTAAAACAAAGGGTTTCACCATGTTTGAGCTCCATTGGACAAGTGTAGCTTTGTAAACTTGAAAACATCACCAAATGACCAGATATGTTCCTTCCAAAGAGCGTGTGGGCAAAACAAGTCCCACAAATCCCGTTTTTGGCATGGAGTCCTCATTTGAGGAATTAGGCACTCCTGCAAAGTTTCAGCTCCAACGGATAAAATTTTCTATGTAGAGTTGCTCTAAATTCATACTGGACAGAAGGGGTTTTACAATTATTTGGTGACCTTAATCACCTTGGATCATGGTGAAATTTTATATGGGCACCAAATATGGCTTAGGGATACCACTGGAATTTTCTAGGAATTTATTCAGAATATTTCCTTTGGAAATATTTCAAAAGGTCAAAACAAACAGAAAGGGTTTTCAGGGTTTTACTCAATAGTAATAATATAAATTGGGGTTGAAAATCTTATGTATGGAAATATATGTCCTTGTGATTATCTCCAAATTTTGTCAGATTTTTCTAAGGCAGAAAACTATTTTTCCATATAGGAATATTCTTTCTGGCCTCACAAATGGACATGCAAATAAAATAGGAAAATAATTCATAAAATTATTAATTTATGGTTTTGGTGAACTAAAATGGTGCTAGAACCAGATCACAAACTTTGGTAAGAACAATCCTTGCCATCAAGGACTTGTAGTGCAACACGAAGGAGGGTTTTGAATTGACAAGAAATAAGAAAAAGGGTTTTGAAAATAATTGGCTCATGAGAATTGTGGTTTTTGATATCACACACTCAAGCATTCAAGCATACAATGGCAATCATGGCACTCACACATTGGTTTTTATTTTTTTAATTAACTTAGATTTTTTTGAATTACAGAAAAAGTGATAGTGAAAACAGGGTGTGAGAGATTTATTGTTTTGAAAGCTATATCCAGATATCATAGCTTTTATGGGCTCTCATTTTTCATGACCGTATGGTCAATTGTCGTGAATATGGCCACTCGTACATATTTGACAATATCACATGACCAGCAGTAATCGCAAATAAATGTATGGATCGGAGGAGTCCCCGACGACCGTCGGTGAGGAGTCCCCGACGATCGCCGGTCCCCGACGATCACTGGTGAGGGCGTCCCCGATGATCGCCGGTGAGGAGTACCCAACGATCGTCGGTGAGGAGTCCCCGACGATCATTGGTGAGGAGTCCCCGACGATTGCTGGTGAGGAGTCCCGACAATCGTTGGTGAGGAGTCCCCGACGATCATTGGCGAGGTGTCCCCGACGATCGCCGGAGGAGTCCACAATGATGATTTGTGTTTATTAGTGAATTTTTTTTATTAGTGATTATTTGTGAATTTTTGGTTATATAGTTGTAAAAGTTCATTAAATACGATGCCCGGCCCGCATCCTCGTTGTCGACTCGGCTTCATCGACCCATTTGAGAGGCGCCATGTCCGGGACTAGGCTCCGCGGGGCTGGCTCTTGGAGGTGCTACATTCTGGGGCGCGTAGCTTGGTGAGGAATCGGGGTCTCGTCGTTGACCCGGAGCTTATTTGGTGGCGGTTCCATGGTACACTGTTGGTGTAGAGGGAGCCGACCTCGGGGAGGTGGTACGTCATCGTCTTAGGGAGTAGCACGAGCACGTCCGTCACTACATGGTTGCGTTAGATGTCAGGTTCTCCAATACCTGGCAGTTTATGCACGGATCTCACCCGAGTTATGATCTTGTGATGGTTCATTCTCGTTGGGTGTCCATCGCCCGTGGCTTAGTACATTGGCAGTTCTTTGGGTGGTCAGTTTGATTGCGTGAAATGTATTGTTGATATTATGTGATATTATTGTTGCATTAACTGGATTGTTTGGAATGTATTAGTGATATTATATATTGTTGCATTAACTGGATTATTCGAGATGTTTTTGATTAATGAATTAATGCATTCTAATTTAAATACTAAATTGTTTAATATTTCTTCTGTATTAGTTAAGCCATCGACGATAGTGGCAGATACCATGAAGATGGCATGTTCGACATCATACACGCCTCCTCCCCAAACGAAGAGAATGAACAACATGTCGACTCAGAATTTCTGAATGAATTCAGTGAGAGACTTGAGCAAGAACCAGGAGACGAAGAAAATGAGGGCGAAGAAAATGTTAGACAATTAATAAAGTCTAGCGATATATATATATATATATATATATATATATATATATATATATATTAAGCCCGATGATCATTAGGTGTATTAATTGATTTGTGTATATATATATATATATATATATATATATATATATATATATATATTAACAAATCTTTCTTCTTATAGTCCTCCGGATCTAGCCAATCTTCTAGAAGGGTATGAGGCCGGGCCAAAAAGTTGGGCGATGACATAAAGTTAAACATCACTGTAGTCGCAGAAGATGGCCAACAAATTGCTCCTCCTGAGAATGCCTGGAAATTTATAAATCAACATAGAGTTATTGTTAGGGACCAAATCCCAGTCACCATTCGAGAATGGAATCGTCCAAAGGTAGATCGAGCAGTTAGTTATGTCGTGAAAGATCGAAAGAATTGCTTTGGGATACGGTCATGTCACATTTCAATCTACCAGAGGATCTCATAGATAGCCAATGGTTGAAAGTCAAGAAATGGGCTCTTAAGAAGATGGCCACACAGTTCTAGACCCGGAAGAAAAGGTTATACAAGACTACATCAAGACAAAAAAGAAGACTCCAGAATTCACTAGAGCACTAGAGAAGATAAAAGATCACTGGGATGAATTTGTGGCTTACAAGGAATCAGATTTGGAAAGGTCAATAAAAATAAGAAAAATGCTGATAAAAAGGAGTATCACCATGTTTTGGGGATAGATGGCTACAAGAAATACATGCCTAAGTGGGAAGAATCTGAGGCCAAGATAGTTGCAGAAGGGGTCACTCCAGCTACAACAAAGTGGCCTGATAGGTCTAGGACTTGGTGCGCATGGTGGTAGTTGGACCCAGTGACAGGGCAGATTATTGCGAACGCAGATCTTAGCAAAGCCTCAGACGCTATAATTAAGGCAGTAGACGGTGCTCAATACGGGATTTTCCAGCCCTACAAAGAGAAGGACGAGCTTACACGTGCCCTAGGGAATCCTGAACACGGAAGACGAACACGAGGTAAAGGCGTTGTTCCGTGGGTTCACGGGTTTTCGGAGTGGAACAACACTTATAGAAGCCGTCAGAGGAAAAAGAAGTAGGATGGAGACCGAATTCAAAGGGTAGAAATAAGTAACTAGGAGTTATACTACATAGTAAAGTGGCAACATGAGCTAGTGACACAATTAGCGAGCAAAGGGCATCTCCACGGCAGGAGCAAGCAGATCCAGCATTGGACGATACTGTCATCCCATCTATGGAGAAAAGTGGCATGGGTTCCACGGGGGTCCTGGCCGATGATGCACTCCTGGTTCGCTACCCCATGGATGATATCAAAGAGAGGACAAGTTGTGAGCTACACTAGAAAATCAAGAACATACCCATGAGGACAAGTAGCATGGGTTCCACGGGGGTCCTGGCCGATGATGCACGTGGAGCAACCACCCGTGGCAATCCGATTCCAGCTCTCTATGCTAAAGTCGGGGTGGATGATGATCTGTCGGGATATGAGTCACTAGATTTTGACATTCCTTGAGGTGAAGGGAGAGGAGAGACTGGGAGAGGTCGCACAATGTGTCATTTTATGGATAAAGGAATGCACTATGTTTCCAAACTCGTTGCGAAGGCTACCAACTCCTCCGAGTAGCAATACACCTCAATATCCGACGCGTGAGCCGACTCCATTACCCCATGTCGATATCATGGAGCCCAACGCGAGTCCACATCGATCTCCACCCCGTCAGCCAACTCCACCGCCTATGCCCCAGTAGGGTTAAAAGCGGAAGAGCGCCTCTCCATCGATGACTAATCCTATTCAGAAGAAAGCAAAAAAGAAGAAAGCTAAGGAGCCTGCTACCAAAAAGAAGTTAGCTTACGATAAGACTACCGAGGAACTGGACGAGGTCGTGGCTGCTGAAGTGAAAGCCCTTGCACTGAAACCGCCCCCGCCGCAAAAGGAGAAATTACCTGAGAAAATCATAGACCACTTTCAGGCATTCCTTGAGCGAACCCCATCATATGTGTTGAATAGTCCATCAGACTATGACCACTTTGTTAGGATATTACATAAAAACAAATGGAGGAGTCGATATCTACACATAGTAAACAAAGCAGGAAAACAGTTCCCCAGCTCGGAGAACAAGCAATGCAATCCCCCCCCCGCTCAAGGTGATGAGTGATGCTGCTACATACACCAGTCTAAGTTTTAATCAACTCGAAGGCATCAAGGATACCCCCATGGCTGAAGTAGCATGGCAATCTGTTGCCGGGCAATATCTCGTTAAACCTGAGCAAATCCCACAGCTAACAACAAAAATGCAAAGATTACATGAGTGGTACATGAAAGCAGTTGCCAGCAGCGGATTGCACCTCATGGTGAAATTCAAGAAATAGCATTACATCTATGAAAATGATCTATTTATTCGGTCTGAGGAATTGTTTCACTTATACAATCAAGACGTACTCGACAAATCTATCGTTAGTTGCCATTGTCTATAAGTGATTTCTTTCCATAATTTAAGTTTCTAGCTCAGCTCGCTCATTGCCTATAATTATCCTCACTATATTATTTTCTATGCTATTATGCACAATGAAGATTCTCGAATGCAAAAGAGAGCAAACCTATGCCATTGAGTTCATTGACCCATATACCCTTTCTGAAAAATTGATAGAAGACTTCCCCAGAGACTCAAAGAGGAACTTGCTAAGGTTCTTAAAGGAACAAAATACCAAAACTGAATACTATGGCCTTACAACGCAAGTGAGTGTTATTTACTTGTACTAAAAATTCTATTTTGCTTAGTCGATGTTAAGTGTAGTTGATGAGTTATTCATGCCTGCTTATATACTTAAACATGCGTAGGTTCCACCGGATCCTGCTAAACATTATAGTTGAGACTGGAATTGTTGAAGTCGAAGACTCACTAGGTAAAAATCCCGAAGATTACAAAAGCATATTTAAAATGCTCAACACACAATTTCAATCTTTTTCGCACTAGCTATATCGGTCTCTTTCGTTCATTTCCTAATATATCATGTAACTAATAACTCCTTTATTCATTTTATTTGCAGGAAAGAGTTTGAAAATAGTTCATCAAAGAGGTTAGGGGTGAATGGCCTCCGAAGCTACGTTGGAAAATGGTCAAGGTAATTAATTAAGTAGTACTAGCTTGGTCCGTGCATCTCTTTAATTCCAGTTTCAATACCATTATCTTGCTTGATTATTATCTCATCAAATTCTATTCTTGCAAAGTGCATGAGGCAGGAACATGGGACTAATTTATGTGCATACTATGTTTGCAAGAACATTCGCACTGCGATCGAAAGCCGGCGCTTTAGTGACCAACAACATTAGGTATGTAAACACTATTCATAATTTTTTTAATTATATGATGATCTAATATATATACAACCTAATATATTTATATTGATCTCCTTTGTTTAAAGATTGATGATCTACAGAAGAATCTCCTACCAGAGAATCGCATACGAGCAATTCAGGAGGAAATTACGGGATTTTTGATTAATGAGGTCATACCTAGAGGTAGAGAATACCATTAAATGTAATGATCTCCAATTTGTGTATAGGGGAAACTGTATGTATACCAAATTGTATGTATGTATATATATATATATATATATATATATATATATATATATATATGTACGGTCGTACGAGAAATTATACTATGCATCAACATGTACTGTATGTAGTAGCGTAAAATATGTTTGAAATGAAAAACAATTCAATGGAAATCACAAAATGAAAAGGAAAAATAAACTATAAACCCTAAAACCCTAAAACCCAACCAAGAAAAACACAACCTCTTTAGTCTCGGTTGGAACCACCGCACGCCGCCGCACGTTCGTTACCACGTGGAGGGACTTTAGTCCCGGGATGTGGCTAACCGGTACTAAATGGTCACACCATTTAGTCCCCACCCTTTAGTCCCACCTGGAGAAATGGGAATAAAGTCCGTTCCCAACCGGGACTATAGGCTCGTTCTCCACTAGTGATACGGTGGGTTGCTACGGCGACAGAAATCCTTCCATCGTCTCTTGAGATTGCGTTGGTTTTTCCCTTGAAGAGGAAAGGGCGATGCAACACAGGAGCAGTAAGTATTTCCCTCAGTTTGAGAACAAAGATATCAATCCAGTAGGAGAATCGCGTCAAGTCCAGAGTACCTGCGCAAACACAAAAGAGCTTGCACCCAACGCTATAAAGGGGTTGTCAATCCCTTCAAGATTGATTGCAAAGTGAGATCTGAAGGCGGAAAGTGCAACGAAGAAAAAGAGTAAGGCTGGAAATATGGTGTGGAGTAGACCCGGGGGCCATAGTGTTCACTAGAGGCTTCCCTCAAAATAGCAAATATTACAGTGGGTGAACAAATTACTGTTGAGCAATTGATAGAACCGCGCAAAGTCATGACGATATCTAAGGCAATGATCATATATATAGGCATCACGCCCGAGACAAGTAGACCGATACTTTCTGCATCTACTACTATTACTCCACACATCGACCGCTATCCAGCATGCATCTAGTGTATTGAGTTCATATGAACAGAGTAACGCCTTAAGCAAGATGACATGATGTAGAGGGATAATCTCAAACCAATGATGAAAACCCCATATTTTTACCCTTGATGGCAACAACACGATACGTGCCTCGCTACCCCTTCTGTCACTGGGTGAGGTCACCGCACAGTATGAACCCAAAATCAAACACTTCTCCCATTGCAAGAATCATAGATCTTGTTGGCCAAACAAAACCCACAACTCGAAGAGAGTTACAAGGATATGAAATCATGCATAAGAGAGATTGGAAGAAACTCAAATAAGATTCATCGATAATCTGATCATAAATCCACAATTCACCGGATCTCGACAAACACACCGCAAAAGAAGATTACATTGGATAGATCTCAATGAAGATCATGGAGAACTTTGTATCGAAGATCCAAGAGAGAGAAGAAGCCATCTAGATACTAGCTATAGACCCGTAGGTCTATGATGAACTACTCACGCATCATCGGAGAGGTCATGGTGTTGATGAAGAAGCCCTCCGTATCCGAATCCCCCTCCGGCAGGGCACCAGAACGTGCCCTAGATCGGATCTTGCGGAGACAGAAGCTTGAGGCGGCGGAAAAGTACTTTCGATGATCTCTTGATTTTTTCTGTGATTTTAGGGAATTTATATGAAAAAGACCAAGGGCAGAGGTGGCCCAGGGAGCCCACAAGCCTGGGAGGCGCGGCCCCCCTGGCCGCGGCTAGGGGGCTTGTGGGGTCCCTGGTGGCCCCTGCCCTGATTCTCAGGCTTCCCGATCTTCTGTTGTTCCGGAAAAAATCTTTTTGGTAGTTTCGTTCCGTTTGGACTTCGTTTAAAATCCTCCTCTGAAAGGGGTCAAAAACACGAAAAAAACAGGAACTGGCACTTGGCACTTGGCACTGAGTTAATAAGTTAGTCCCAAAAAAGATATAAAAGGCATACAAAACATCCAAAGTTTGACAAGATAATAGCATGAAACCATCAAAAATTATAGATACGTTGGAGACGTATAAAGCATCCCCAAGCTTAACTCATGCTCGTCCTCGAGTAGGGAAGTGATAAAGACTGAATTTTTGATGTGGAATGCTACCTAGCATAGTTTTCCTTTGCAACTTCTTTCATGTGACATGAATTCTCAGATCCGTAAGATTCAAAACAATAGTTTGCTATTGACATGAAAACAATAATGCTTCAAGCAAACTAGCAAGCTAATCATGAACTTTCAAAATAACAAGGCCAAGGAAAGTTATCCCCACAAAATCATATAGTCTAGCTATGCTCCATCATCCTCACACAACTAATGTAAATCGTCCACAACCCCGGTATTGGCCAAGTAATTGTTTTCGCACTCTTACTTTCTCAAACTTTTTATAACTATCACGCAATACATGAGCGTGAGCCATGGATATAACACTATAGGTGGAATAGAGTGTGGTGGTGGTTGTGAGACAAAAAGGACGAGATGGTCACATTGACTCAGCGTATCAAAGGGCTATGGAGATGCCCATTAATAGATATCAATGTGAATGAGTAGGGATTGCCATACAAGGGATGCACCAGAGTAATAAGTATGTGAAAGCTCAAAAGGAGAACTAGTGGGTGTGCATCCAACTTGCTTGCTCACGAAGACCTAGGGCAATTTTGAGGAAGCCCATCATTGGAATATACAAGCCAAGTTATATAATGAAGATTCCCACTAGCATATGGTAGTGACAAAGCAAGAAGCTCTCAATCATGAAGAACATGGTGCTATTATGAAGCACAAGTGTCGAAAAAGATAGTAGCATTGTCCCTTCTCTCTTTTTTTGTTTGGGCTCTTTGGCCTCTTTCCATATCTCTCTTTTTTTGTTTCCTCACACGGGACAATGCTATAATAATGATGATCATCACACCTTTATTTACTCACAACTCAAAGCTTAGAACGATGATGACTCTATAGGAAATGCCTCCAGCAGTGTACCGGGATGTGCAACGATCTAGCTTGGCGTACGACGTTGAAACATCTTGCTATCTATCTTATGATCATGCAATGGCAATATGAGAGTGACGACACGAGTCATGAGACGGAACAGTGGGAGTTGCATGGCAATATATCTCGGAATGGCTATGAAAATGCCATAGTAGGTAGGTATGGTGGCTGTTTTGAGGAAGGCATATGGTGGGTTTGTGTACCGGCGAAAGTTGTGCGGTACTAGAGAGGCTAGCAATGGTGGAAGGTGAAAGTGCATCTATACCATGTACTCACATTAGTCATGAAGAACTCACATACTTGTTGCGAAAGTTTTTATTAGTAATCGAAACAAAGTGCTAAACGCATACTCCTAGGGGAAGGGTTGGTAGGTGTTAACCATCGCGTGATCCCGACCTCAACACAAAGGATGACAATCAATAGATCAATTATGCTCCGACTTCCTAACATAGCGGTTCACCATACGTGCATGCTACGAGAATCACTAACTTCAACACAAGTATTTCTAGATTCACAACACCCTACTAACATAACTCTTAATATTACCAAATCCACGTCTCAAAACTAATTGAGAAGAATCAAAACTTCTCTTTCTACTCAATGCACATGAAGATGGAGGTTTTTGTATCCACTTTGGGTACCTATCACCTTTGGGACTACTTTCATAGCATAAGCCAACTACCAAGTCACGCACCGCCGTGCTCTAAAATATCTAAGTGAAGCACACAAAGCAAAATTATCTAGCTCAAAAGATATAAGTGAAGCACTATGAGCATTCTAGCAAAATCATGATGAGTGCATGTCTCTCTCTAAATGTGTGAAGCAAGGATGATTATGACACAACAAAAAGAAAAGACTCCTACGATACAAGACGCTCCAAGCAAAACACATATCATGCGGTGAATAAAAATATAGCTCCAAGTAATGTTACCGATGGATTGAAGACGAAAGAGGGGATGCCTGCCCGGGGCATCCCCAAACTTAGGATTTTTGGTGTCCTTGAATTTGGCTTGGGATGCCTTGGGCATCCCCAAGCTTGAGCTCTTTCCACTCCTTATCTCTTTGTCCATGAGAACATCACCCAAAACTTGAAAACTTCACAACACAAAGCTGAAACAGAAACTCGTGATAACATTAGCACAAGAAAACAAACTACATCCACTTTAGGTACTGTAGCAATCTTGATTTCTATTTATATTGGTGTTGGGATACTGTATTCTCACTTTTCCATGGCTAGTACCCCCGATACTATCCATAGTTTCATCAAAACAAGCAACCAACTCAACAAAAAACAGAATCTGTCAAAAACAGACCAGTGTGTAGCAATATGTATACTTCGTATACTTCTATTACCTCGAAACTTCTGAACAATTACGACTGCCTGGGTAAAAGGCATATCAATCATAAGAAAAAAGAATCAACTCAAAAGCTCTTTCTGAATAAAAATGAAAAATCATCTCGTGAGCGAAAATTTTCTGTCTTTTTCCAGCAGGATCAAACAACCATCACCAAGACTAGTCATAAAGGTTTTGCTTGGCTCAAACCCAAAAAGAAACACAGAAAACACAATCACAACATAATTATGATGGTGTGGACACAACAAAATAGAAAAAAAATATAAATCCATTGGGTTGCCTCCCAACAAGCGCTATTGTTTAACGCCCTTAGCTAGGCATAAAAGCGATAGAATCACGTATCGTCGTGTTTGATGCTCAAACCATAAGTCGACCTCATCACAGATTCATAAGGCAATCTTATTTTCTTTCAAGGAAAGTGCTCCATGCCCTTCTTTAAAGGAAATTGAAATCTAATATTCCCTTCCTTCATATCGATGATAGCACCGATAGTCCTTAGGAAAGGTCTAACAAGAATAATAGGGCATGTAGGATTGCAATCAATGTCAAGCACAATGAAATCCACGGGTACATAGTTCCTATTTGCAATAATAAGAACATCATTGATCCTTCCCATGAGTTTCTTGACAGTGGAAACTGCAAGATGCAAATTAAGAGAACACTCCTCAATCTCATTAAAACCCAGAACATCACATAAAGACTTTGGAATCGCGGAAACACTAGCACCCAAATCACACAAAGCATTGCATTCATAGTTTTTGATTTTGATTTTGATAGTAGGTTCCCACTCATCATGAAGCTTTCTAGGTATAGAGACTTCAATTCAAGTTTCTCTTCAAGAGATTTTATCATAGCTTCGACGATATGATCGGTAAAGGCCTTGTTTTGGCTATAAGCGTCTGGAGAGTTTAGCATGGATTGCATCAAGGAAATGCATTCAATCAAGGAGACACTATCATAATTGAATTCCTTGAAATCCAAAGTAGTAATTTCATTACTACTCAAAGTTTTAATATCTTCTACTCCACTTTCAATGCTTTTAGCATCAGGATAGATGGACTCCGAATCATTGGGGCGTTTTTCAACCAAAGTGGAGTCATATCCAGCCCCATCATCATTGGGTTTGACACAAGAAAACAAAGATTCAATGGGAGTCACACCAACCACTTTAAGATCTTCGTGATTCTTATCACGAGAACATGCCTTTTTAAGCCATTCATGTCTAGCACGAATTTGGGTGGTTCTTTCTTTGCTCTCAATCATGGAAACACGCATAGCTTTCAAAGTTTCATCCATATTGATCTTGGCAGGAGCACATCTAACTTTCAAAGCATCAATATCACTAGACATTCTATCAACGCTCTTCGCCAAATTGTCAATTTTGAGTAGTTTTTCCTCTATGGACGCATTGAAAATCTTTTGCAAGTTGATAAACTCTTTGATATTACTCTCTAGATCAGAGGGTAATCTATTGTAATTTCCATGAGTATTGTTGTAGGAGTTTCCAAAGTTATTAGAGGAGTTACTAGGAAAAGGCCTAGGAACATAGTTTCCTCTAAAAGCATTGTTGTTGCCAAGATTATTCCGACCAACAAAATTAACGTCCAAGCTAGCGTTGCTACTCTCAATCAAGGAAGACAAGGGCATGCCATTAGGATCTAAAGGAGCACTTCTACTAGCAACCAAATTCATTAACTCATCCATCTCAGCACTCAACGAGTTAATTTCTTCTATATCGTGTACCTTCTTACTAGTAGGTGACCTTTTAGTGTGCCACTGAGAGTAGTTCGTCATGATGTTGTCTAGTAGTTTTGTGGCTTCTCCTAACGTGATTTCCATGAATGTTCCACCTGAGGCGGAGTCCAAGATATTTCTAGATGCGAATTTCAAGCCAGCGTAGAAGATTTGTATAATCATCCAAAGTCTCAAGCTATGAGCGGGACGATTTCTAATCATCAATTTCATTCTCTCCCAAGATTGTGCAACATGTTCATGATCAAGTTGCTTAAAATTCATGATATCATTACGGAGAGAGATAATCTTAGCCGGCGGAAAATACTTAGATATATAAGCATCTTTGCACTTATCCAAAGAATCGATACTATTTTTGGGCAAAGACGAAAACCAAGTTTTTGCTCAATCTCGCAACGAGAAAGGAAAAAGCTTCAATCTAATCACATCATTATCCACATATTTCTTCTTTTGCCTATCGCAAAGCTCAATGAAGGTGTTAAGATGGGATGCGGCATCTTCACTAGGAAGGCCGGAGAATTGCTCTTTCATAACAAGATTCAGCAAAGCGGCATTGATTTCGTATGACTCCGCACTAGTAGCGGGAGCAATCGGAGTACTTATAAAATCATTATTATTAGTATTCGAATAGTCACAAAGTTTGGTGTTTTCAGTCATGGTGACTTCAGCAAGCAAGCAAGCACACAAGCGAACACAGAGCAAGCGAGAAAAAAGGGCGAAGGAAAAGGCAAATGAAAAAGGCAAAGATTTTTTTGTAAATTTTTGTTTTTCAAAAGTGGGAGAGAGGAAAACGAGAGGCAAAAAAGTAAATGCAAGAGATGAGTTTGCGACACTTACTTAGATGAGTTCTTGAATTGATCCTCCCCGGCAACGGTGCTAGAAATTCTTCTACTACGGCGACAGAAATCCTTCTGTCGTCTCTTGAGCTTGCGTTGGTTTTTCCCTTGAAGAGGAAAGGGCGATTCAACACAGGAGCAGTAAGTATTTCCCTCAGTTTGAGAACCAATGTATCAATCCAGTAGGAGAATCGCGTCAAGTCCAAAGTACCTGCGCAAACACAAAAGAGCTTGCACCCAACACTATAAAGGGGTTGTCAATCCCTTCAAGATTGATTGCAAAGTGAGATCTGAAGGCGGAAAGTGCAACGAAGAAAAAGAGTAAGGCTGATAATATGGTGTGGAGTAGACCCGGGGGCCATAGTGTTCACTAGAGGCTTCTCTCAAAATAGCAAATATTACGGTGGGTGAACAAATTACTATCGAGCAATTGATAGAACCACGCAAAGTCATGACGATATCTAAGGCAATGATCATACATATAGGCATCATGTCCGAGACAAGTAGACCGATACTTTCTGCATCTACTACTGTTACTCCATACATCGACCGCTATCCAGAATGCATCTAGTGTATTGAGTTCATGACGAACAGAGTAACGCCTTAAGCAAGATGACATGATGTAGAGGGATAATCTCAAACCAATGATGAAAACCCCATCTTTTTACCCTTGATGGCAACAACATGATGCATGCCTCGCTACCCCTTCTGTCACTGGGTGAGGTCACCGCACGGTATCAACCCAAAACCAAGCACTTCTCCCATTGCAAGAATCATAGGTCTAGTTGGCGAAACAAAACCCACAACTCGAAGAGAATTACAAGGATATGAAAACGTGCATAAGAAAGATCAGAAAAAACTCAAATAAGATTCATAGATAATGTGATCATAAATCCACAATTCATCGGATCTCGACAAACACACCGCAAAAGTAGATTACATCGGATAGATGTCCATGAAGATCATGGAGAACTTTGTATTGAAGATCCAAGAGAGAGAAGAAGCCATCTAGCTACTAGCTATGGACCCGTAGGTCTATGGTGAACTACTCATGCATCATTGGAGAGGTCATGGTGTTGATGAAGAAGCCCTCCGTATCCGAATCCCCCCTCCGGCAGGGCACCAGAACGTGCCCCAGATGGGATCTTGTAGAGACAGAAGCTTGCGGCGGCAGAAAAGTACTTTCGATGAACTCTTGATTTTTTCTGGGATTTTAGGGAATTTATAGGCGAAAGACCTAGGGCAGAGGTGGCCCAGGGAGCCCACAAGCCTGGGAGGCGTGACCCCCCTGGCCGTGGCTAGGGGGCTTGTGGGGTCCCTGGTAGCCCCCTGCCCTGATTCTCAGGCTTCCCATTCTTCTTCTGTTTCGGAAAAAATCTTTTTGGCAGTTTCGTTCCGTTTGGACTCCGTTTAAAATCCTCCTCTGAAAGGGGTCAAAAACACGGAAAGAACATGAACTCGCACATGGCACTGAGTTAATAAGTTATTCCCAAAAAAGATATAAAAGGCATATAAAACATCCAAAGTTTGACAAGATAATAGCATGAAACCATCAAAAATTATAGATACGTTGGAGACGTATCATGGGTAAACAAATTACTGTTGGGCAATTGATAGAAAAGCACATAGTTATGCAATATGTATTCACAACAATGATCATGTGTATATAGTCAACACCTCATAAGAAAATAGGCCGACTTGTGCCTCCACCTATTACTATTACTCCACCCATCGACCTCTATGCAAACTTGCATCTAGAGTATTAAGTAAAACAGAGTAATGCTTGGAGAACAATGACATGACGTATGCAAAGATGACTCAATTAATAGGAATCAACCCCATCGCTTTATCCTTAGTGGAAACAATGCAAAGATGTGACTTGTCCCCTTATCTCACTCGGATATAGAGCACTGCCAGATTGAACCCACTACAATGCACCCCTCTCACTGAAGATAGATAAATCTAGTTGGCCAAACCAAATCAATAGACCCGAGAAATTTACAAATCCGTAATAATCATGCAAATAAGAATCTTATAATTCATAGAAGACTGGAATATTTTATCATGAATAATATGAACATAAACCCAGAATTCATCAGATCCCAACAAATGCACCGCACAAAGTGATTACATTGAATAAATCACCACGAAGATGCGGTGAACTTTGTATGAAGATCGAGAGAGAAAGAGAGAGAGAGAAAGAGAGAGAGAGAGATCTAGGTACTAACTATGTACCCGTAGGTCTGAGGTGAACTACTCACACATCACCGTGGGAGCAACAAGGTTGATGTAGAGGCCCTCCATGATCAGTCCCCCTCCGACATAACACAGGAACAGGGCTCTAAATGGGATCATGACGGAATAGAGACTTGCGGCGACGAAAAAAGTGTTTCGGGATGCTCCCTAGGGTTTTTGGGATATATTGGAATTTATAGGATAGAGATGGCGTCGGGAGACGTCAAGGGGAGCCAACACACAACAAGGCGCAGCCACCCCATGGGCGCAACCTGATATGTGCCGCCTCCCTCGTGCAGCGTGCGATCTCCTCCCGAAGCTTCCAGGTTTTATATCCATCCAGAAAAGTCATCAAAAAAATTCATGACAATTGGTCTTCGTTTGGTACTGTAGACGTGAAAAGCCGAAAACACGCAGAAAACTACAACTGGAACTAGGCACTGGGTTAATAGGTTAGTGCTAAAAAATAATATAAATAAACAAATAAATACCCAAAAAGTATCCTAGAATGATAATGTTATAGCATGTAACAATAAAAAATTATAGATACATTGGAGAAGTATCAACACCCCAAGCTTAATTCCTGCTTGTCCTCGAGTAGGTAAATGATGAAAATATATTTTTTGATGTGACATGCTACCCAACATGTAATGTATTGCCGGTATGATCACTGAGAAACGATGAATTAATAAACATCAACATAGTAATATTCATAAATATTTTTGAAAGTTAGCAGGAGAGTTGCTAAGATTCCATTGAAGAAGAAGAAGCCAAAGAGGCCGGGAACTGCTCGGTTTATTAAAGGAAAACCGGACAAAAACCAGTACAAGGGACACAAAACATCCAGCTGGACTAGGCATAAAGCATTACAAGACGAACAAGAGCGTGAAACACAACCATGCGAACAACATCGTCGACACCGGAGAGAGAAGGCACATCCGATAAAGAGGCGGACATGTGTCGCTCCGGTGGCAAGAAGACATTCAACATGGCTTGAAAGGCGCTGCCTGCAAGTCAAGAATGCTCAAGTATACAGACACCGCCGGCCAACTACCAGCCCACACCGGACATGCAACCGCAGACCCGAGCATCACCCCGCCACCGCCAACTCTAGACTGGACACCATGCCGCAACCATGTGCTCCCATCAAGAGGTCAAATCTCCATAACGATGCTTCCAACAAAGAAACGACGACGAAGACGCCGTTATCGCCGATCCAACAACGTAGATCTTGGTTTTCACCCGGTGACTGAACTCGAGGATGAGAGAGGTGCAAGATCTCCTCAGTGAGGCCTTCAACAAGGAAACAACACCCGCGGGTGTTGTCATCACCGGCAATGAGCAGGACTTTCGTTCGGAGAAATTGCAAAACCTACGTAAGGGAGAACACCCTAAACGCACCCACCAAAAGATCCGGAGCTGCCCCTCCTCCCATCCAGACTAGAGCACGACGGAGGCACCGACTCAAGACCTGCACGTCGCAGTCAACTCCACCACTCGCACTAGCCATGGGCCAGGAGGGGCCTCACTCGCCGGCCTCGACCGCAGCCACCGCGCCTGCAGCACTGCACGCACCAGCCACGACAGATAGGACCCAGATTTGGCCGGTCCCGTCCGCGGCCACCGTGGCAAACCGCTCCACCACCTGCTCGCAGCCACAATATTCATAAATATAAGTAATACAATCATCAAGTTTCAAAATATACGATCCTTAATGAATGTTTGCCCCTATTCCTTTTATCGTATTAGCATGAAATGGATCCGTCTTCACCACATAAATACAAATGTGAAGCACCACAGTGTTAAAGTCAGGCAGTTGGATCGTACTTTTTAACGCGCTTCTGTTTTTATTACTCACTAGATACATGAGCGTGAACCATGGGTATAACATATAGGTGGAATTGAATATGGTGGTAGGTTTCAAAGGGGTAAAAGTGGAGAAGAAAGTCTCGCATGAACTCGATGTATCAAAGGGTTATGGAGATACCCATGAATAGATATAAATGCGAGAAGTAAGGATTGCCATGCAACAAATGCACTAGAGCTATAAGTGTATGAAAGCTCAACTGAAGCTAAGTGGGTGTGCATCTAACTTGCTTGCTCATGAAGACCTTGGGCATTTGAGGACGTTCGTCATCAGAATATACAAGCCAAGTTCTATAGTGAAAAATTCCCACTAGCATATGGAAGTGACAAACCAAGAGACTCTATATATGAAGAAAATGGTGCCACTTTGAGGCACAAGTGTGGAAAAAGAGGTAATAGCATTGTCCCTACTCTCTTTTCTCTCATTTTTTTTATTTTTTCTTTTTCTTTCTCTTTTTTGTCTTTATTTTTTATCTTTTTTTGTCTTTTCCTTTTTTCTATTTTTTCGTCCGAAGTCCCATCCTGACTTGTGGGGGAATCATTGTTTCCATCATCCTTTCCTCACTCAGATAGTGCCCTAATAATGATGATGATCACATTTTTATTTACTTACAACTGGATATGAAAAACTATAGTATGATTCTACATGAATTCCTCTGGAAGAATACTAGGATGTGCAATGATCTAGCATAACATGTATGATTATGATGAACGCCACAAATATCATGTCAGCTACATGATCATGCAAAGCAATATGACAATGGAAGTACAAGTCATATGGTGTGACGGTGGAAGTTTGATACATCTCCAATGTATCGATTATGAAGTATACATGCCATATTTGCCTATGTTTACAGTACTTTTATATGGTCTTGATGCAATTTATATGATTTTATTTAGAACTAACCTGGACTAATGTTGTTTTCAGCAGAATTACTATGGTGTTGTTTTTGTTCACAAAATAAAAGTTCTCAGAATTGCCCGAAACTATTTTATGATTTTTTCTAGAGAAAATAAGAAAAAACAAAGCGAAGAACCACCGGAGGGAGCCACCTGTGGGCCACAAGCCAACATGGCTTGTGGGGCCCACGTGGCTCCAGCTAACATGATTCCAATGCTGAAAATTCCTATAAATCCAGGAACCCCTGAAAGTTAATCTAGAACTTCTGCTCCATCGTCGCAAATCTATCTATCGAAGAAAACCCCATCTGGAGCCTTTTAGGTACCCTGTCGGAGGGGAAATCATCATCGGTGCCATCTTCATCATCCCGACAGAGGCCATGACGAGGAGAGGGTAGATCACCCTCGGGGCTGAGGGTATGTACCAGTAGCTACATGTTGGATCTCCCTCTCTCTCTCTCTCTCTCTCTCTCTCTCTCTCGTGTTCTTGAGATGTCATGATATTGATGTATCATGGGCTTTGTTAATATAGTTGGATCATATGGTGTTCGTCCCTTGCTATCTTGATGTGATGAACCGAATCTTTCCCTTTGAGATTTTGTTATGTTGGATTGAATATTGGATTTGAGATCACTTAATGTATGTCTTCCATGTGCATACCCGTGGTGACAATGGAGTGTTTTGTTGGCTCACTTGATATATTTTTAGATACTCAACTTGCGGATTCCCGAGGTGACATTGGGGTAATCTATGCATAGGGCTTGATACACGTTCTTGTCCTACTTTCTCTGATAGAAATCTTGGGGTTCTCTTTGAAGTTCTTTGTGTTGGATTGAATATGATGAATCTGAAATTGTTCGATGCATGTCGAATAATTAACCCACAGATCCTTGAGGTGGCATTTGAGTATCTAGGAGACATTAGGGTTGATTTATATGTATCATAGGTGTTATTCTAGTACGAACTCTAGTATTGTTTGTGAGACTTATAGGAATAGCTCAAAAGATTAATAAAAAAGAATAACTTTGAGGTGGTTCGTTGCCTACAACAACTTCTTCTTATGTTCTCCGCTAATAGGAACTTTGGATTGATTCTTAGTTGCACGTTGAGGGATGATCATATGATTCAACTATGTTAGCATCATTGAGAGATTACACTAGCGAAAGTATGAACCTAGGCCTTGTTTCTGAGAATTAATATACCATTTTGCTCATTGTTTAGTACTTTTTGTCACATACCTAGCTACCCTTTGATGATTAGCAAGATTGTGCTCGTGTTTTATTATTGTATTAAAAATGTAAATAGAAATCAAAGATAAACCCTAGCACTTCCATATTCAACTCAATTCAAAACTTTTGATAAATCAATCAACCCAAAATAGCCTTCATAAAAGTCCATTATTTTTGATAAATATTGGAAACAACAATTCATGGTTGGAACTTACTTTTAAAATACATTTCGCATTTTATTTAAACCACAAAATTCACTGATAATATTCAATTAAGTGGTTTTAAATATTTCTGGTTATTATAAAATGTTGAATCTTTTATGTGGGCTTGGAAATATTACAAACAACACCCCAACATTATTTTCACTTTTTAGAAATAGTTTGGGGCCAAAAATAAAATCAACAAGTGTCAGATATGAATTAACAGAAACAGAAAAGAAAGAAAATGAGAAAAGACCTACCTCACAATCACCAGGCCGAGCCCATCTTCACCCCTGTCGTCTTCCTCGCGACAGTAGGCACCAGGAGGTGTCCGCCGCCTCCTCCGACGCGGCCACACACCTGAGTGCCTGCCTGACCTCCCCGTCGCGCTGGCCGCGAAGGGATAAGCCTCCCGCATGCATTCCAGCTCTCTCCCTCTCCCCATTCGCTCCCCTGTGCCCCTCCTATAGACCGCCATTAGAGCCGAGTTCAAGCTCGAGCTAGCCGTCGCATGCGGCCACCGCAAGCTCCCCCGAGCATGCTATCCTCTCCACCTCGACAAGCACGTCGTCCCCGCCAAAGGAAAAGAGCCCCTGAGCCCTGCATCACCCTCGTCATCGTCGTCTTCTACCTTCGGCCGCCGGCAAGTCGTCGCCAATTCACCGGATCGAGCGCCTCCCCGAGCAGCCTGAGCCTATCATCGATATCGCCGTGAGCTCCGGAGTGTTCCCCCCATCTACCCCTCTCTCTCCTGCTCTCTAGCCCCGTGGCTGTCGAACCCGATCTCCGGCCGCCGCCATGGCTCGTCGCTGGTGCTCTCTGGCCACCCTAGCTCCTCTTGATGCCCCTGCTAGATGAGGTCGAGCCTGGGCTTCCTCCTAGTGATCTCGGCACTCAAATCAAAGCACCACATCACGTTTTAGGGTAACTCCGACGAGGATCCGCCGCGGATTTGGTCGCCAACGGCAAGGCTCCAGTGAGGGCTGACGTGGATAGCTCATTAGAGCTTAATCCACCCCCTAGGGCTCCGGTGAGGGCTGACGTGGATAGCTCATTAGAGCTTAATCCACCCCCCACTTAGCCTCTGGTCAGCGCGGGATTAGCCCTGAGCCACTGACCAGTGGGCCCTACTGGTCAGGTTTGACCTGACCAGCCCCTGTTGACCCTGGTGATGTCATGCTCACGCAGTAAATCCAATTCTGTGATTAAATTAATTCCAGAAAATGCTAAAATTTTGGAAATTCATAGAAAATTAAATATAACTCCAAATTTGACAAATAATATATGTAAATTGATCATAAAAATTCAGTGAACACAATGGTGCTACTTTCATGCATGACAAACAAAGTTATGAAACAACATCACTTCAAATCAATTAAAGGAATTTAATAAATGTCCCATTTTAAATAGTATTTGAATTTGAATTCAAATCACCATCAACCCAAAGGTTTGATAACCACACTAGCTCATGCTACATTTCATTTCATGCCATGATCATGCATCGTATTGTTGCATATGAATGTTATTGATTGTAGTTATTCTTTCGGTAGGCTCCGCCCTTCCGGATACGTTCGAATATCCGACTGGCATATTTAATCCCTATGCTGAACAAGAAGGCAAGCACCCTTTTGGTCATCCCGATATAATCCCATGTTCCTCCTCCTGCTCCCACTTATTGCATTAGGACAAAAATATTTCAAATTCTTTACTTCGGTAGCTGAACCTATTCCTTTGCATGACGTGTCATTGTCACAGTAAATAGCCAAACCTTGCAACCAATCATACCTGGTAGTTGCTTGAGCTATGATGTGTTTTATCCTGCTATGCTTGCTATGGCTAGAGTTGTGTCAGGTTTGTTTCATCTGGGTTATCAACCAGAATAGTTGAATGTGTTCTAGTGACAAATAATAAGTGTGGAACCTGATTTGCTAAAGGTACCGATGAAAGGCTATGTAGGAGTACATGGCGGGTTGTTTCATTGGAACAGTCCTTAGGAACTGAGTTCCATGTATGTAATCCAAGACTAGTTACTACCACATGTTGGGCCCTGAAATATGACCCCGCTCGACTTATTAATCGCCTAGTACTCGGTCCAGGAGTTGCAAGTAGTTTCTGGTGTTTATAGGCATGCTGGAGGGCGTGCATAGTACTGACCTTAGAGGTGGGCTATGATGCGCTAGGCAGTGGCACGGTGTACCAAGTGGCACCTAGATGGTGGGCTTGGGAACCCTGCGCACATCGTTTGGGACCGTGGCGGAAACCTCGGCCGGACTTCCGTGCGGGTTCACTCTCAAATAGGCGATAAACCTGGACTAGGTATTAGTGTGGTTAACGGTGGGCTTCCGCTTGAAGGTTGCCGAGGCGCATGACGTGCACATGGCGATAAGTGGCGAGAGCGTGTGTGAAGAAGTACACCCCTGCAGGTTTATGATCTATTCGAATAGCCGTGTCCGTGGATATGGACTACTTGGAGACATATGTTGTTCATAGATAACTTCAATGGCTACTCATAAAAGTATCAAGATAAGTGTGAGTATCATGTATGGCATTTCCTTAGGGAGACGGAAAGGAGTCCATGATAGTGTATTGTTGTGGTGGTAGTGGACTCATGTACGACTTATCAAAGTTGTTTAAAACTGTTTAAAATTGTAGTTTAGTCTAGGCAAGAGTCAAAGATGGCTTGCTGCATGAAACCCCACAACCCCTTTATTGATACATGTGATGAGTAGATAGATCTGTTATAAAGTCTTGCTGAGTACTTTTGTACTCATGTTCGCTTAATAAATGTTGCAGAGGATACCCACGAGCCAACAAGTGGGTTCTATCTAGACCTCGATGATGACGAGTAGCTGGTGTCCTAGCTACGACCTGGCCCCTTTTAGAAGGGATCTGTAGATAGTCGGGCTTTATGCCTTTTCCTTTCATCTGTCTGTACTCAGACAGCTTTTATGCTTCCGCTTGGTTTGTATGACTCTGCTTGTATGACTTGAGTGTCGGGTCGTGTGACCCCTGCCTGTATGAACATATTATGCAAGACTCTTTCGAGTCTTCTAAATAAATGTTGTGATGTTGTATGGTTATGTTGTGATGCCATTGTTGTATCTATGCATATCGAGTATGTCATGCGTACGTGTGATGCACTGTGATATGTATGGGATTCGACACCTAGTCGTATGCCCTTAGTAGCTCTCTATACAGAGAAATGCCCCTTTGTGCTTCCAATGAGCCTTGGTAGTTCGCTACTGCTCCGGACACATTGGTTGACCGGCATGTATCCTTCTTAGTTGTTGTGTATGTCCCTACGGGGAAATGTCACGCGGTGTAATGGAGTCCTTGTAGCTTGCTACGACTCGTCTACTGTCGGGACCCCGATCCTAAGCCATAGGAATCCAGCCTATAACACATCGCATCCCTTTGCGGTCTCACGCACGGTTAACTCCACAGCTGCAGCCTTACCTTAGCCGGGACCGTTTGCGCCTTTTGACTCACGTATGCAATTGTGTCGCTAGCATTCCAATGTCAAAGAACCCGGATCGACAAGTCTAGTCATAAACCAAAGTGGCAGTACCGCACAAGGACAGGCATACATGACCCAACAAAGCAGGTGTCGGTCACCAGCGAATGTAGACGAGTCGTAGCAAGCTACAAGGACTCCATTACATCACGTGACATTTCCCCAAAGGGGATAGACACAACAGCTAAGAAGGACACATGCCGGTCAACCAATGTGTCCGGAGCAGTAACGAACTAGCATGGCTCGTTGGATCACAAAGGGGCATTTGCCTGTAAAGAGAACAAACGCTGGGTGATGATTAACAAGAAGCGTACCCAGTATGACGTCAGGATCCTCTGCAGCTTCTTCTGCTGACACATAGTTCACACGGCCACGTGCAGGAGTTGGCTTCACATAGTAAGCTTTGCCCGACTTGCCTTGCCCGACGGACTTTCTGGGTTGCTTGGCACCCACATTTTGAGGACACTCACGGGAGTAGTGCCCTGGTTCTCCACACTTGTAGCATACCACTTGGTTGGCACGTGGTGCATCATTGCTAGCTAGACCACCATCAGTTTTTGCTGGAGGGTTGGTCTGATTCGTGTGAGGCGCCATGTAGGATGGCCTCGGAGTGTATCTTGGCGGCAGAGAACTGTTCGGAAGCCACAACCTGCGTTTGGGAAACGCGGAACCAGAAGACGAGCCAAAGTCACGGGAGTGCTTCCTTGTGGCTTCAAAGTCAGTATGACTAGTCTCGGCACTGATCGCCTTGTTGACCAGGGCTTGAAAGCTTGCACACTTGTGGAGGCGCAGATCACGACGAAGCTCAGGCCTCAGACCCTTACGGAATCTTGCTTGCTTCTTGGCATTAGTAGACACCTCTCTGTTGCATAGCGGGCGAGGTTACCGAACTCGCGACTATAGGCATCCACGGTCAACTTGCCCTGAGTGAAGGCACAAAACTCCTCTCTCTTTCTGTCCATCAGGCCCTTTGGAATATGGTGCAGACGAAAGGCTGCACTGAAGTCTGCCATTGTGGCTGCTGGTTCAGCTGGACGCATAGCTTCAAAGTTCTCCCACCACAGATTGGTGGGTCCTTCGAGGAAATACGCCGCAAAGGTCACCTTATCGGCCTCAGAAACATTCGCAGAGCGAATCTTGCGTGAGATGCTGCACATCTAGTCATCAGCGTCGAGGGGATCGACGGAATGATGAAACTTTGGAGGATTCAGCTTCACAAAGTCGTTGAGGGACACTGCAGCATTCCTAGGCTGACGAGCCATATTCTGCTCAATACGCTCTAACAGTCGGTTGGTCTCTCTTTTGTTTCTCTGTGCCTCTAGCATAACTTCCGCCAGAGAGGGCGGGTGAGGCAGGTCTTCCTGCCACGCTTGACTACCCTCGCCTTGCTCATGAGCAGGGGCACGTTTCAACCTGGTGAACACCATCCTGACAAACAAACTGACAGCTTAGACCAATATCATATCAATACTAGCTATGAATTATGAATAAATTGAACACACGGAATGCGGAAATGAATATCCGAACAACATGGTAACAAGCAACTGCTATATATACACCATGGTTCATACACACCCTTACATAGTTCAGTACAACCCTAACCGAAGAGAAAACTACTGAAATTATGAAACTACTCATCAGAGGCTTACAAGCTTCCTATACATTATTTATCTAGGCCTCCGGAATTCATTTCACATTACAGGCATACTTCACAAGTCACGCAGGACTGTGAACGTACGGCTACTACCATACTATCCTTCCGCTCACAGCTCAGGCATCCGCATAGAACATCTCATAGAGATTACCTCCATGACCTGGAAGCTCAACCTGCGGATCACGAAACACTCTGGCCTGAGATCCCTGGGATCCATAAGGACACGGATGTGGCCTTGGTCCCCTGACTGGTGGTAAGAGGGGTCCCCGAAGAGGGGTGACTCCTCCTATAGCTGGCCAGTCAACGTGGGCCGGAAGATGGGTCCTAACAGGGTTCAACATATCCATATCTCCGTACCCTGTCTGGACTACCCGTGCCAGCTGCGTCAAAGCCGTCCACAGACGGGCACGGGTAGCATAAAGCTCCATGCGGAGAGCACGAGCATCCCTGTCTCTGTTCTCTAGCATCTCAACAATGGACTGCAGTAGTGGATCCTCCATAGAAGAATCAAAATAGACTCCGCTGAGGTATCCCTCTTCACCAGGCTGAGAGGCCGGAACATAGCAGAATTCTGAATTCTGTAGCAGTGCATGACTCGCCCTCATAATGGTCAGCATTGAATAGGCAACATCTTGTACTGCCATGTCAGCAGTGACTCCCAACCCATAGGACCAATGGATTGGCTCCTCAGCTCCAGGGTAGTCTAGAAATACCCTAACAGTGCAAATGTACTGGCTCTGGTTGAAGTCTCGGTACTGTTCCTCCACTGTGTACTCGGGGTACCAGCGGTAACCGCACACCGACATCACCCTGACCAGCATGGCCGTATGACCCGGCACATCAATGCACCTGGTCAGACGTACCACCTGACGAGAAGGACGGCCAAGCATATGTAAATAGAGAGTAATGCAAAAGCATTAGAGCTCCGAATGCAAAATTGGGCAGCATAACGGCTGTAAATGCTCAAAGACAAATTTTGAGACAACCCAAAATGGAATAGCGTAATCACTCAGCTATCAAGTTCAATTCTCTAATCATCAAACTTACTTCCTTTTTCCTAGGAATGGAAGAAACCCAAATATCTCTTGACCCGTAGTCCTATAATCTACCGATCAGAAACACGAGCCTAGAAGAAGATGAGTATCCTAGTCCTTAATTCCCACAGAAAAGACGAGGATGACCAGAATAGAATAACTTGAGGAGAGAACAAGAGTCTTACGTTCCGTTCCACAAACAATTCCCTTATATATAACTAAAGCAATTCTAGACTCAACTTCGACCAGTTTGGCTAAGTAATCCTACAGTCAGTCAGGCTCTGATACCAACGCTGTCGGGACCCCGATCCTAAGCCATAGGAATCCAGCCTGTAACACATCGCATCCCTTTGCGGTCTCACGCACGGTTAACTCCACGGCTGCAGCCTTACCTTAGCCGGGACCGTTTGCGGCTTTCGACTCACGTTTGCAATTGTGTCGCTAGCATTCCAATGTCAAAGAACCCGGATCGACAAGTCTAGTCATAAACCAAAGTGGCAGTACCGCACAAGGACAGGCATACATGACCCAACAAAGCAGGTGTCGGTCACCAGCGAATGTAGACGAGTCGTAGCAAGCTACAAGGACTCCATTACATCGCGTGACATTTCCCCAAAGGGGACAGACACAGCAGCTAAGAAGGACACATGCCGGTCAACCAATGTGTCTGGAGCAGTAGCGAACTACCATGGCTCGTTGGATCACAAAGGGGCATTTCCCTGTAAGGAGTGCTACTAAAGTTCACGGCTAGGTAGTCGAACCCCATACATATCAAGTACGACACACGTACTCATGGCATACCGATATGTATAGATACATTGATGGCATCACAACATAAACATAAACATACAATCTTTATTTAAGAGGCTCGGAAGAGCCACACACATAATATTACACAGGAAGGGTCTCACGACCCATAATAGCAGTCATTCAGTTACAAGCCAGCGGAAGTGTTTAAAACTGTCTGAGTACAGACAGGTGCAACTAGAAGGCACATGACCTGACTATACTACAGACCCGACCTAGGGCCAGATCTTAGCTTGGACACCAACTACTCGTCGTCGTCGATGTCTATGAAGGACCCACCATTAGGGTCATTAGCAACCTCTCCAACATTTATTAAGCAAACATGAGTACGGAGGTACTCAGCAAGACTTTATGATAACTAACTACTCATGCAATGTATCAATAAGGTATGGTGGGGTTTCATGCGGAAAGCCAGCATTTGACTCGTGGCTAGACAACTTGCATTTTTAAATAATTTTGACAACTTGATTTCTCGCACACGAGTCCACTAACACCACAACAATACACCATTGTGGAATCATTCCGTCTCCATACGGAAATGCCGTCCGCGACACTCACGCTTATCTTGACAATTTTATGAGTAGCCATTTAAGTTATCTATGAACAACATATGTCTCCAAGTAGTCCATATCCGCGGACGCGACTATTCGAATAGATCATAACCCTGCAGGGGTGTACTTCATCACACACGCTCTCGCCACTTATCTCCATGTGCACGCCATGCACCTCGGTAACCTTCAAGCGGAAGCCCAGCGAGGGAGTCGGCCACGACCGTTAACCACACTTGTACCTAGTCCAGGTTTATCGCCTATCTGAGAGTAACCCGTACGGAAGTCCGGCACGGCCTCAAACGATGTGCGCAGGGTTCCCAAGCCCACCATCCGGGTGCCACTTGGTACACCGTGCCACTGCCTACCGCATCATAGCCCACCTCTCAGGTCAGCGCTATGCACGGCCTCCAGCATGACTATAAACACTAGAAACTACTTGCAACTCCTGGACCGAATACTAAGCGATTAATAAGTCGAGAGGGTCAATTAAGTATCCCAACGTGTGGTAGTATCTAGTCTTGGATTACATACACGGAACTCAGTTCCTAAGGACGGTTCCAATGAAACAATCCGCCATGTACTCCTACACAGCCTTTCACCGGTACCTTTACCAAATCAGGTTCAACACGCAACCTTTGCTTTCCGAACACATTCTCTCAATTCTATTCATCTCCCAGATGACAGACCATACACAACTCTAAGCATAGCATGCATAGCAGGATACAACACATCATGGCTCAAGCAAACTACCAGGTATGCTAGGTTGCAAGGTTTAGTTATTTACTGTGACAAGGATAGGTCATGCAAAGGAAGTGGGTTCAACTAACATGGCAAAAGCATTTGAAGCATTTGATCCTAATGCAATAAGTAAGTGCAGGAGCAAGAACATGGGATTTATCGGGATGATCAAAATGGTTGCTTGCCTTGTTGCTCAGAGGAGTGACAATATCCGTCAGACGGATATTCGGTGGAATCCGGGGGAGCGGAGCCTACCGAAAGGAATGACAACAACCAATATCAAACATATGCATTCAAGATGATGCATGAGCATGGCATGAGAATACAAGATGGTAAATTATTATAGCTAACATGTATTAGGTTTGAAGTTGATTTGAATCAAGTTCAAATACCACTACAAACGAGGTATTCTCGGATACCATTTTAATTGATTCGACCTGATGCTCAGATCAACTTGATGTTAACATGCATGGGATGACATGTTAGGTTGCTGGTTTGTAGTTAGGACAGTGTTTGATCATGTCATTTATAGTGAAATTTAAATATTTTCCAAATTCCATCTACAAAGTATTTATAAGAATTAACTTATTCATTAATCTACATGTTTGGGTTCTGTAACATTCTCAAACATGTTTGAAAATGACATATTCAGATTCCTTGAATTTTTCTGATACTTTTTCATATATACATTATTTTCATTGGAGTTACAGATTAATTTTTATGAATTTTAGAAGTTTTAAACATTTCTGGAATTATTTTTATACTGGAAAACCCCTTTATTGCGTCAGCCTGACATCAGCAGGTCAACTGACCTGTTCAGGTCAAACCTGACAAGGGGGACCCATTGGTCAGCGTCTCAGGGGCTAATCCCGCGCTGACTAACCCCTAACTGAGTTCGACTTGGCCTTGGGCCCACTGTCAGTGAGTGATTAGACTTTAAACTACTGGGTTAGGTTGGCCACGACGGCCCCCACCGGAATATGGCCGGCGGCGACCACGGGCGCGGCGGAGGGCTCGCCGGAGAGAGCTAAACGGCGCTACGGCCGTCGGTTTTGGGCGCAGAATAGTGCTACGGGCAGCTAGTGAAACGCCGCATCTAAAGGGAGTGGAGCTGGACCCGGTGGTCACCGGAATCCACGTCGGCGATGAGGTCAGCGGCAGCTGCGGCTCGGGCCTCGACGGGAGTGCCGATGCAGGGGACTAGCGAGCTGGGAGAGAGGCCCTACGCCATCTACAGAGCTCGAGAAGCTCATTCCTAAGCTCGGCCTCGCGAGCTGAGTACCACAACGACGGCAATGACATGGCCGGCGACGAGGTCCTTCGGGCTCCAGCGGCTAACGTGGTTAAAGGAGGGGGAAAGCCTCGGGAAGAGGGGGAACAGGAAGAGGAGCTCACGGAGGATCTTGTGAGGCTGCCGACATGGTCGGGGAGGACCGGGAGACGACGGATCGACGGCGACCGGAGCTTCGGGGAGAGAGAGATCCGAGAGGGGAAAGGGGATCGAGGCTTAAGGGAGAGGATAGAGCCGCGGAAAGGAGGATAAGAAGGCGCAGGCGTCGCGTTGGCGCTCCTGGAGGCCTCCAGCAGCGGGCAGGCAGGCAGGAGGTGGCCGGGCTCGGCCGCCGTGCTCATCTTCTCCGCTGCCTACTGGCAGGAGGAGGGAGATGACCGGGGAGCCCCTGGTGGGCTCGGCCGGCGACAGGTAAGGTTTGTCCTCTTTTCTTTCTCTTTTCTTTTCTGTTTTGTTTCTGTTTTGACAACTATTTATTTGCTATTTATTTCAGCTCCCAAAATAGTTTGTAAAAACTGTTTTGAACACACCAAAATATTAGTTGGAATGTATCCAATCATTCCTAAAGTTTTCAACATTTTTGAAAACTTAAAGTTTCTGATTTCAAATTTAAAACTTGAAACCAGTAGCTTTTGCATTTATTTAAAATGCCAAGAGTATAAAATAAATGGTTTCCTTTATTGCTTATTTGTTTTCAAGAATTATCAGAAAGATTGAACTTTTCTTGAGGCCATTTTGGGTTCATTGATTTTAACTAGTTTGGAATTTCCCTTAATTTGAGAATTGGCTAGGGTTTGTTGAATTTTCCTTCACCACTTACTTTGTTCTTGTTGAAAATTTCCTAGATGCAATGCAAAGAAAACATGAGCACAAAGCTAACTTGATTAAGGTGTCAGGGATGTGACAACTCACCCCCACTCAAAAGAATCTCGTCCCGAGATTTAGAAGTCGTCGTAAATAACGCAGGATACTCAAGTCGGAGCCGATACTCCCTTCCCAAAGTTGCCTCCTTTTCAGAATGATTTGACCATTGAACTTTAAGAAACTTGAGGTTTCGATGTCGAGTGGTACGCTCAGCTTGATCAAGAATACGCACGGGGTATTCTCGGTATGAAAGGTTATATTGGAGATCAAGCGTTTCGTGGTCCACTTCACGGATAGGATCCGAAAAGCAACGCCTGAGTTGGGAGACGTGGAAGACATCATGAACCTTGGAAAGATGCGGAGGAAGTTCCAACTG